>NW_023412783.1:0-202413 GCF_903995425.1 Onychomys torridus
CCAAGAGAGTGCAAAATGGTCCTGCCTCAAGCCTTGAAAGTCCATCTTCTAAGGAGAGGCTGCTCTCTGGGAAAGGCTAGGAAGAAAGTTTCATTCAGCTCTGTCAGTGTGACATAAGCTTTGTGAGGAAATTCATTAACTGTTATCTCAGGATACCATCCTCACAGAGCTCACTTGAGGCATCTAAAAAACTTCCTATTTTCCATGTACAGGGTGTGATGTTGATGGATCTTTAAATGTTAGGACATGGGGGCTGGAGAGATGGCCCAGTGGTTAAAATCATTTGATGCTTGTGCAGAAGACAAAGCTTTGGTTCTCAGCAACTTTGCCAGGCAGCTCACAACTTCCTGTAACACTAGTTCCAGGGGATCTGATACCCTTTGTGGATGCTGTGGTCACCTGCATGCACTTGGTGCACATACATACTTCCTGCACTCACACATGGACACAAATGAAAATAATTCTTTTTAAATGTGAACATAGAGCATTAGATATAGCATTAGCTTAGTGAGGATTGGGTTAACTGAGATATTGTAAAAAAATCATTTCTTATTGCCTTTCCAATGAGAAACAGACATGAACACTAATGAAGTAATGTCTTCGGATGTCTTGAACTCAACATTTTGGAAACAAGCCTACATTCTTGGGTCCATGATAGCTGATAGAGGCTCCTTGTCATCATGCCTTTGAGGAACCTAAGTAGAGGTCCCCTTGAAGTAATCCAATTAGAGGTCCCCAAATGGAACATGGATGAGTCTATGAGTCTATGAGTCAGTTTGGTGTATTCTGCAACAGATCACACTTGAGATGCAAAACACCAAGTTTGCCTAATGGCTGTTCCCAGACTGCATAGGGTGCTGATAGCATCTTTCCTGGACCAATCAACCCATCCCACATTCACAGGCACAGGGCTTCTTTGGTGTATCAGAATGCAGCCAACACCACATCAGGATCTCTGCAACCTGCTAACTACCTGAATCATAGAAATATTACTAACCTTTATTTCACATTTTCCTTGTATGTTCCCCTAAAATAAACTTAAGCTTTGGGTATACCAGGTTCCCTCATTCTTGGGTGGGTCATTGTCTTACAGATATGGTTTGATATCATTGGTCTGAGAAAATCAAAATGCCCTTTTCCCCATCCGGAAGACAGGTGTGTCTTCAGTCTCACCTCTTAGCCCAGATGACCCACATTGGTGCAGAATTTTGACACCTAGTGAGGCTCTGAATCTAAGAGGGAAGCAGGAGGTAAATGGAAGTTGCATTTTGTTAGTTTATTGTGAGCCTGATGCTATTCAAAAATTAAAGTTTACTTGAACATTCTCCTTAAGATCCTCTAAGATACTGAAGAGGAGCAAAGCTTCTTTGTTTTTATTTTGAGACAGGATTTCTCTGTGTAGCTCTGGCTGTTCCAGAACTCACTCTGTAGACCAGGCTGGCCTCAAAATCAGAGATCCCCCTGCCTCTGTTTCCCCAGTGCTAGAATTAAAGGCATGCACCACCACCACTCAGTGCAAAATTCTAACTTATTTTATAAAGACAAGGTCACTATGATAAAGAACCAGACAAACATTATAGGAATAGAGAGTGATTATAGCTTATGTATACTAATAAAAATCTCCTCAAAATAGTAGAGAAAATTTAGCTGTATATTAAAAGAATCTCATACCTCATCCACATAAATTTCATTTCACAAATGTAAGTTACACATTGGGTTTGGATATGACTTCTTGGTTATACCAAATCATAAGCTGCACCCCATATGTGGTAGTATACTTAGTGCTTCACATAACAATGCTTAGAGAGAAAAACGTAAAACAGATGGGAGAAAACATTTGTAAATCATATATCTAACAGTGTTAATCTCCAGAATGTGCAAGCCATTGTATTCAGAGGCTTGAGCATGGAGAGGGACTTCAGGTGTTCAGGTTGTAATCAGACACCCCTCATTGGGGAGATTGTAAACAGAAGAGTGGTGGGGGATGGGATGGTGTGTGACACCAGCTGAACCTGCCATCTCCCTTGTGATCCTAGTTGGCTCAGACCAGCAACCCTGGGTATTCCAACATGAAGGACTCTGTTACACATCTCTCTAAGACACACAAATGGCCAATAAAAGTGAAAAGATACACAGTGTCACTCATCATTAGAGAATGAATGTCCAAACTGCCTCATATCACAATTCTACTACCATAAAAAAATAAATAAAAATCAAGAACCCCCAACATGCATATAGAACTTACAAAGTTGAGCTTGAGCAAGTCAGAGCACAGGTGCGGGTTACCAGAGCTAAGAGTGAAGGAAACGGGGTGCTATTGATTAAAGGATAGAAGTAATTCAGTTATTATGTGAATGTGGTTCTGTAGACCTAATATATAGTACAGGGATTGTGACAGTACTTAACAGTAATGCATATTATACTTGAAATAATACTTGCTGAGAGACTAGATCTGTATTCCTGTCATAAAAGTAGGTCACTATATGATTTGATGGATGTGGTCATTAGCTCTGTTGAGGTAATCATTTCACTATATATACACACATAAAATCAATTCTATCATCTAAATCTACACATTTCTGCTTACCATTTATAGATCAATAAAACTGACGAGTAAAAAAGTGATTAAATATGAATTATCATCAGTCTACACATTGGGAGTGGCAGGTCTACTAATTCCTAGCCAAGATTCAGAAGAACAGATAAAAGTGACTGTAATGAAATGTGTGTTAGTCCCTTTTCACTCAGTCCCTGTGCTCACAGCACCACTGTGAGGCTGATTTTCTACCCCTTTCCATGTTATGGATGAAAACTTGAGAGATGGAGACAATAAGGATTGTAGTCATGACGCCAGAGTCAGCACAGGAAAGACCTTGAATTTGTATCCAGTACACTGTTCTGGACTCTGGGAAAACGGGGAAAATGTGTTGTTGAGTGACAGAAGGGGTTGACAAAAAATACATATTAACAGTAACTATCAATACGTTGGTGAATTTGTACAAGGCTAGAGAAAATAAGATGATTGTGACCTTTGCGAGAGAACACCCATTGCAATTTGGGGACAGAAGTCCTAGTGGAGTGGAGTGAGGAGTCCCTGTGAAGTTCAGAATCTTAACAGAGAGTGGAGAAATCTATTTATTGTCTTTTGTCTGAGAGACAGGGTGGGGAAAGAGACAGAGACAGAGAGAGCAAGAGCGTGCATGAGAGCAGATACATGAAGTCTGGACATGCAGAGGACAGAGGGGTGGGGGGCAGAAGAAAACAGAAAACAAAAAACAAAAACAGAGAGTCAAAAGCCGCCACTGCTGCCACCACCACCGCCGCCACCCCCCCCACTCTGTAATTTCCCCCAGAGATAGGGAAACTGGTGTAGGCACAAAATATGGGAAGCACCCCTCAGCTTGGCATTTGACTGGAGCAGTGATATTAAGAATTTTGGGGGGACACCTCACTGGCTCTCCTGGAGCTCTCTACATAAACTAGGGGAGCCTTGAACTCACATAGATCTGACTGCTTCTCTCTCCTGTGTGTTAGGATTAAATATGTGAGCCACCAAGCACTGCAGAAGGTTATTTCAAAAATAACCTCTACTGAATTCTTGGCTAGGCAGCTCTAGATGGTCAGGTTTCTACCTGCACATTCCTCTTTGGGAACCTAGGGCAAGTGTCAAGGGACTACTTTGTTTTTAGTGTTTTTCTTCCTGAATCTGCAGCTCTCCATGTTTTGCTGGACCAAATGGCAAGTGAGTCCCAGGATCCACCTGTCTCTGTCAGTGCTGGGGATCCAGGCACACACTGACATGAGAGAAGAATTGGAGGGTAGGGAATGGGAGATATATTGGCTCCAACTACATTATATCCATGCATGAATACTAAATAAAATATCAAAATGGCTACAGCAAAGTGAGCAATCAGAAAATGTGGAGGTATCAAAGACAAAAACCACAGCACACTGAAATCCACGATCTGATTTGCCATTGTCGGTCATTGTAGAAGTAGTCAAAACATGCTTCCATAAAGTGGTGTGTAAGTTCTCCTGAGCTGAGCTGAGATCTGCGTTCATGGAGAGAAGAGCTGGAGAAGGCCTTGCAGATTATCTACTTCAAGACGACCTACCATGCCAATGTAACACAGAGGGCCTTCCTTGTATCCTTGGCTCAGGGTGAATGGAATTCTCTGCTTTTTGGAATACAGGGCCGCTTCAGATTTCAGTTGGGCAAAGTTATATTGTTTTTATTTGATCTTGAGTGCTGGGTTCTCTTGTAGGGGCTGATTTAAAAGGGTGATATCATATAAGCTTTGCCAAACAGGGAAATTTTCAAAACTTCTGAAGGTCAACTAATGAATCTTTGAACAATGAAAGTATATTCTATATTCTAGTGTGAAAGACTCAATTGCAATAACATGAAAATTCTCCACAAATATTCACATTTTACATGGTTATATTAAAATTATTATTATTGTTTTTTCTTGACAATCTAATTTTTAAAATTTTGTGTAATTATGTGTATATGTGTGTATTTGTGTGTATTTGAACATGTAAGTGAAATTGCATACAACTTCATGAACAGGGTGTCAGATTACCTATTGCTGGAGTTACAGGCATTTGTGAGCTAACCTACATTGGTGCTGGGAACCAAATCCATAAACTCTGTGGAGAGCAGCAAGTGCTCTTAACCACTGAGCCATCTCTCCAGCCCCTTTGGACAATTCAATTTTAGAGACCATTTGGAAAACAAATGAGTTACCAGAAACTACTGAAGGACAGAAGAATGATGCCAGTGTGTGGATGCACAGGAAACAATGGGTATTGAAACAGAGAGCTGGGTGAAAGACATAATCCCAAGCCTCAGGAACTGTGCATGTTAGTAAATTGCAAAAACTCTGGGTTTGGTGTCCCGGGTTTCAGCACCAAAATGTTAGTAAATTGATGGCTGAACCTGCAAGGAGACAGTTCAGCCCTGGAGGATGAAGAATTCCGGACACCTCCAGCTGCTCAGAACAACTCTGCCCTGAAAGTGGACGGGACACCTGGAGCTCTGTAGCACAGCTGTGATGGCTGAAACTGCAAGGAGACAGTTCAGCCCTGGAGGGAGATTTTTCTGACTTCTCAGGAAAGTCAGGCCTGGAACAGCTTCAGCAGGGAAGGGTATCCTGACTCTTTGGGAAAGTCAAGGTACACCTGGTGTGGTGGGGGATGGTCTCCTCACGGGATATAGCAATCCTGCTCCTCTCCTGAAGAGTCTCTACAGCTGAGCCTTTGCTCAGCCCCCACTTAAGGGGGCTTCCTAGCAGAGCTCTGCTTCTCCGGCATAAGATGTTGCTTCTTTTGCTACACTCTGAGAAAGGGGAAAACCCTGCAGAAATGTAGCAATCTCCTCCAGCTCTGGAGAAAAGTGTTACTTATAAAGTTCCCTCTGTCCACTGTGGGACGTCTCAGCAAATGTCTTAGCAAATATCTTCCGTTCAGTTAGTGTTCGTTCTCTCTCTCTCTCTCTCTCTCTCTCTCTCTCTCTCTTCTCTTCTCTTCTCTTCTCTTCTCTTCTCTTCTCTTCTCTTCTCTTCTCTTCTCTTCTCTTCTCTTCTCTTCTCTTCTCTTCTCTTCTCTCTCTCTCTCTCTCTCTCTCTCCCCCTTGTTTTGTCCACTGGGGGACATCTCAGCAAGAATCTTCTCTATGCCAGTGAATAAAGATCTTCACACCCAAAAACCTCTTTTGAGGAAGAGGTTTATTTGGAAAAGAGGAGTCCAGTGTGAAGAGAACAGCCTTTCTCTCTGACTAGGCAGGGCGGTTTTTACAGGAAGTCTAGGGGGGTGTAGTCAACCCCAGTCCCAGGGTTCTACTATCCTACTCTGTGATTGGTTGGTTTCACAAGTCATTTGGACAGGGGCAGAGATGGCTCTGATCTAGTTAAACTATGATTCTCTCACTAGCTTTATCTGAACCATCCTTCCCTAAGTCTGGGCTCCAAGGTTATGGTAGGTTTCTTTAGCCAGCCCCTTTTCCCTAGAGTGAACATGCTGAAAGGGGAATCACAGGTCACTGTGATGCACTGCTTAATATTACTGGAAATGTCAAATGTAAAATACCTAGATAAAATCAGAGATTTTTACACAGGACATATTTGATGATAAGGGGCAGCTCTGCAATGGGAAAGGGCCAATGCAGTGGGACCCTGCTCTCTGATCCTGAGCTTTCTGGGCCTCTCAGCTTGAGGCAGGAGTTTTGAGATGTGATGGAGACTGGAAGGAATAGTTCTGAGGCGATAAGCAACTGAGCTTTTGAGATCATAGAGTCCAGGCTCCCTGCACAGGGCAGGGCACTCCTCAGGTCTCTCTTCTGCATCAGCTATGTCCAGCTTTAGGCCTGGAAAACAGTAGTGATTTCAGAGTTCAGATCACCACCATGTGCAGGAACATGAGGGAAATCCATCTAGGACAAGTGAAACATGGAGATACACCTGCAACTGTAGGAGAGGCAGAGTCCGACCTTAAAGTCTAGTTGTGACATCAAGTCTTACCCAGATGTGCAGGCACCAGAAGTTCACTTGAAAGTACAGCGGCACCTGTGAGACTCACCTGGAAGTGTTGGTGAACCAGAAATACATATCTAGACACATACACATCACATCAACTTCTGCTTAGTTCACCAAGATGGATCACCATTTGTCTCTAGGTTACCTAAACCAAACTGACAAATACAGCTAATGCTACCATCTTTTATTACATTTTCAAAGCCCACACCATTCTAACATTTCTCACTATTCTAGTTCAGAATGTGAGTTTGGGACTTGTCTGCATTTTAAGTTTTTCCATTTTTATGTGTATGAGTGTTTTGCCTGCATGGATGATTGTGTACCACGTGTGCACAGTGTGAAAAGGGGCTAGAAGAGTGTGTCAGGTCCTCTGGAACTGTAGTTACAGAGGGTTATGCCCACAGTGTGGGTGCTGGGAATCGAACCCTAGGTCCTCTGTGACAGCAGCCAGTGCTCTTAACCACTGACCCATCTCTCCAGCACCCTTTCTCTATTTTTAATGGCCCTTGAAAAATTCGTTATTCACAGTCTTTACCTCAGTGGGGTCTAACTAATTGTAGATATTGAAATGTCCACTTTGAGCCTCCTGGTGGAATATTTCAAGTTCAGTGTTTTCAAGTGCTAATTCTGGAAATTAAGGCTGAAGGGAGAAAAAATCCTCTGCTGTAGGTTTACAAAACATGGTTTATGGGCTGGAGAGAAGGTAAGAGCACTGGCTGTTCTTCCTGAGGTCCCGAGTTCAATTCCCAGCAACCACATGGTGGCTCACAACTATCTAGAATGAGATCTGGTGCCCTCTTCTGGTCTGCAGAGGGAAGTGCAGACAGAACATTGTATGCACAATGAATAAAATAAATCTTAAAAAACATGATTTATAACATATTAAATGTAAGCTGATTATGTTAATCTATTACACATAATTTGGAAGCAGATAAATCTATACTGTCTTACAAAAGAATGCATTTTGAACTTCTTAAACACCTGTTAAAAGGAGCCAGGGAGACAGCACAGCCAATAAAGGCAGCTTCTACCCTACCTGACAGCCTGAGTTGAATCCCTTGTACCTGCCGGGCAGAAAGGCAGAACCAACTCCTGCAGGCTGTCATATGAACTCCACATGTGTACCTTTCTTTTGCATATTAAATGTGACAAAATATTAAAATGCTTTGAATAGAACAAATATAGTTATATATATGTAAACACCCACTCACCCACCCACCCACACACACACCCCACCCCCACCCCCACACATCACTCCACAAAATAGTGGATTTCATTGTGGAATTTTTATACTTATTTTTAATTTTACAGGAAATCACAGTTAAGAAACTTGAATTTTTAAAGAGATCTTGGACTGTTAATGTACTGAAAAAATTAAAGGCTGTGGTATTTTTAAGGTCATACTCTTTTATATTGTGATATTCACATGAGCTATTGGGGATAAACAAGGAAAGATCATAGTTCAACCATTAGGTTTGTATGTCAAGTTGACAGGGTCAAATGCACTGGTTAATTTCTTGTCAACTCAACACAAATTAGGTCATGGAGGAAGAGGGAACCATAGATGAAGGACTTTCTCCCTCAGACTGACCTGTAGGCAAGACTCTGGGGCATTTTCTTGATTAATGGTTGATGAGGTAGGGCCAAATCACAGTGGACAGTACCTCCTGGACAACTGGTCCTGGGTTGTATAAAACAGGCAGCTCAGCAAGTCACAGAAAGCCACTAAGAACCTTTTCTGCCTCTGCTCCTGTTCAAGTTCCTGGCCCGACTTCCCCAATGATGGACTGAGATTGGGACATGTAAGTCAAACAAACCTTCTCCTCCCTCAGCTGCTTTTGGACAGTTTTTACCACAGCCATGTAGAAGCAACACAGTACACTCCCTTAGGTTAGTTTTCAAATCTATTGAAAACAAAGTATCCAGAACTCTTTCTTGCACTAGGAATTTCCAAGAATATCATTCACATTGTCAGTATGACAATAATGAGTTCCAAATTCTCTCTTCATTGTAGGGTCTAGTTTTCACCTCAGGTGCAGTGTCTCTGACAGAAACAAGGCACCTGAGGAAGGATGGAGGAAAGAGCAAATATGCCAATATTGATCCAGTTGCATCTTCCCAGTATTCTGCCACTGTAACACACTGGTCAGTACTGTACTTCTGACAGCACCAGATCCCAGCTTACTCAGAGAATATATAGTAAGAGCCATAAGGAAAAAACAAAAAAGAAAGTTCAAAGAAACAGGTAAAACTAATTTTCGTATTTTATTTAATACAAAGTGTCAAAAACTCCACAATTTTTTAACTTGGAAACAATGTAGGTAAATTGCTCATTACACTGGCATATTAGTAGGTCGTTGAAATTTTGTGCATTATATGAAGAATCAAGCATTATGGAAAATATTAACATATTTGAAATGTAGAACAAAAGAAATATGACACATTAATTTCAGGATATTTTAACATGTTTTTTCTTAGGAAATTGGAAATACAACGTTACTACCAAAAAAATTAATAAAAACAAATGTTAACTGTCTTGCCAGATTTCTTATTATAATAATGCCTGTGAAATAGAATTTGGTATATTTACCAGTATCACTACTAAAAACAAAATTCAATTACTGTTATCTGTGGTCAGACTAAAACTGTGTATGACCTCACTTAAAAAAGAAAACAGTATAAATTTCTAAGCCATTGCTTTTACTAATATATTTCAGTACAAAAACATTATATGTAAATGATTACTTACAGTCTACTCCTTTTGCTAGGTTCAGATCTGAGCACAGTTGGGCTGGTGTGGTAAGCAACAGGACAACTGAGGCATTTGCTTCACACTGTGTAAATGATTAACTATAGAATTTACATACGTCATTTCTAAGTAAGTCTAGGATATACAAACTGAATTTATAATTGTTATGTTCTGGAATATAAAATAAGTTGGACTTAGTACTCACACATGGCTAATATGTATCATATCAAATGGGGCACAGCTAATGGAAGAAGAATCAAAATATATATAGGGAATGATTTATACAGCTAAGGAAATGACAGGATTAACAGAATTGGGAGTAAGAGAACTAAAGGGAGCAGGAGGAATATTATGGCAAGGACCCTAAATCCCACCTAAAAAATCATCTGACAAAGGCTGGATAGCCAGCTGAAGACTTCTTGAGAAGTAGTGGAAACTTCAGAGCAGGCCTACATCAAGGAAGCAGGAAAGTATATTTATGTTCTTGAAGGTTCTATTGAAACCTCAGAGCCTCTGCTATCTTTCTTTCCTGGCCTCACTATTAAATCATGACGGATTCCCAAAAGCAACCAAAACCAGCCTAAAGTAACTTAGGGGATGAAAACATTGTCTTCAAGAACCACCGCCCCTTGTACAAATATAGGCAGGAAATGCTGTCATTGTTCTGATTTGTGGGTTGTACCAACAAGCAAACCAAACAGTGTGAGCAGAGATGAGCAAACTAGGATTTGATCATCCTGTATTACAGGCAATGCACATCACTGTGGTCAGTAAAATGAAACATATCAATAGTAGACAAGTGATACACAAGAACTCTTGAAGTCCTCTATCTTTTCTAAATTATTCTGTGTAGGAATCAGTTACATGCCTATATTCACTAAGTGTAATTTCCTACAATGTAAAGAACCTTATATATTGTGTGTGGGTGTCCAGGAAATAACATTTAGTACTTAAGTAGTACATAACAGGTTGAAACTGTGTTGGACTGTGAAATTTATTCTAAGTAAGTGATCCAGGTCATGTCAGCCCTCTCTGCAAACTCTAGCATCACCTTCAGTTGTAGTTGTACAAGAGCAAGCTTCCTTCGGTCTATACTGCCCTGAAAAGGCCATACTGCATAGCAATGTACAGGGATGGGATAAATCACGTATTTTAGATTCTTCAAGGGTGTTAAATTATTCATCATAGTCACAAGCATAGGCATTGTGATGGGGTTAGAAGCAAAGCACAGGACATGGAGATGAGTACAACAAATCAGGGCAGGGATAAGGACAGAGATTGCAGTATCATTTATAAGGCAATGATTTATCTCTAGATGTGGAAGAGTACCAGAGAGATTTACCAGAAGAGTTTGAAAAGGCTCAAAATCATCCCAATACATTGGGTTGTTTCTAAGATTCAACAGTTGTAGGCTGGTGGCCTGAGGGCTCTGGGCCATAAATCTGAAGTCTCTGTACGAAAGATCACAGAATGGCAGATACAAGAAATGCAGTCCAGGTGGCAGGACTCTGTAGGGAAAAAAAAAAAAAAACAAACTTGTGAGGAATGAAGATTTAATGAGGAAAACTATACCTTTATATCTAGAATAAATTACTTTTAACATGCATTATAATTGGGAATTAATGTGTGCTTTAGTTCACTTAATAGTTTTGTGACTCTGAGAATTTTTTTAGACAGCATCTTACTGTGTAGTCCTGGCTGTGCTGGAACACACTATGTAGAATATACTGGCCTTGAACTCACAGAATCTGCCTGTCTTTGCCTCCTGAGTACTGAAATTAAAATCCCATGCCACCACATCTGGCTGAAAGTTTCATTTTCAACACTGAGATACAAATTCTTTTAATCTTCAGAATGTGTACAGTGTATTATAATAGATGATTTTAAGAAATATTAAGAGAAAACCTGACAGCATTTGGTACTTACAACATTATCCATTGTACATTTCAGTTCACCTTTTTAGTGGGGAGGGATCAGAAAGAGCAGGCAACTAAAAATTCCCTTTGTTCAGTTCTTAAATACCAACCTCTATTTTTAGCGCCTAAGCCTTGGAGATCACATATCAGTAAAGTGATCTGACATTGTGAACTATGGGCATCTATGATTAGGTGCATCAACGCTATAGCAAAACGTCTTCCCCCATCTCAATCCCTCTTCCTCTTCATACCTAGAAGGCTAGTGTTTTCACCTTTAATTTCTGCACTTGTCTGTACATTGCTGGCTGCTTAATTTTTGTAATTCTTTCTCCACTTTCAAATTCCCAGAAGCGACAAAGTGGGAAACAAAAGCTTTTCAGAAGTTTAGGAATACCCAAGAATGTTTTCTTTGCTGTCTCAACAGGCTCTCAGGAAACCCAGGGCCCTACCCCAAACTCTTACCTCAGCACTCTGTCCAGATGCCCTGTGAGACAGAATGAAGACAAGCTGACTTCCTTAAGGTTGTTCATACGTCGCAAGTGACCGAGGAAATTTCTAAAGACTTTCCCACTCAGAGATCTAAAAGTGACTTTAGACAGACTGAGGCTGTCTAGGTGGTCCATCTGAGGCAGGACATTGGTGATATCACTCAGCAAAGCCATATTAATTGACAACTGACCCACACAGTTGAGATCAAGTAATTTCAGGGTGCATTTGCTGTTACACAGTTTATCAACTTGCAAATCTCAACAGCATATGTGCAAAGACCCTGAACTCTCCCTAATTTTACTTGTAAACAAAACCAATAATTCCTTTTCCACTAAGGAGCCATGTAGGGAAAGGTCCACTAGTAACTCTACAGGCCTGGGGAACTGTATCATGGACTCTGAATTTACAAAATGATGCTGCCCTTCTATTTTCAGGATAGAGCTGTCAGAATAAGCACAAGAATGAGAACACAAAGGATCCTTGATGCTGACATCATGGCATGTGGTCCTACAGTTGTTGTCTTGTCTTAAATCTAGGATCCTCAGTTTAGGTCTCCTGTAGGATAAGAGGAGATAGAATAGCTGAGAAAAAGCCAATGACAATGAAACTGAGTAGAATCAATGATGACATCTAGGAACTAATTCTTTTATCCACAGCTGACAGACACTACTTGTACTATCAACAAATCTTTCCCATGAAAATTCAACCTCCTTCCCCTCCTCCAATCCTTTATACACCTTAAATCCCCTGCAGTCTTAAAGCTCCTGTCTTTCTCTTATGTAACACCTGTTTTGTAAACCCATCAATAGAACCCTCAGTAAGAATTTTCAAAATGAACATTGAATACAATCAGTCTTTAATGTGTTACCAAGTTTGCAGGCAACAGCCTCACACATAAATCTTCAGCATTTACTTGTTACTCCTTCTGGGAGAGTAGCAGGCCGTGGTATGACCTCCTCTGTCTTTCCATGTTTTTATTATACAGTCTTACAGAGAAGCAGAGTCCTTTGAAGGACGCACTGGAAGATTCTCAATCATGACTTTCAGGAGTTCATGTTGAGGCTCCTGTACAGTTAATGACCCAATATGGAGACAGTGAAAGTGCCACACTTTCACCATCTCACTCAATATATTCTTATGCCCACCCTCAAAGGCAGCAATGAACAGGGGAACAAAAAAGACTCTTGGCATATCCTGCAGAGCTTGGATTGCTACAGACTCATTTCTCAGCAGACTCTGTATAGCGAGATCCAAAACAGTCTTTGGGTTCTTTGCATCCATTTTTGTGAACCTGAATCAGAAGGAGAAATATTTAGAAGTTCTGGGAAAACACACAGTCTCTTCTTTGCAACCAGCGCCAGAAAAGTAGAAATTTAAAAAAATAAATGAACCAGAGAGCCAACACTAGATACATCTACTATAGACAGAGATTAGAAATTGACTTGTGCCTGTATAAAGGTGTGTGTGTGTGTGTGTGTGTGTGTGTGTGTGTGTGTGTGTGTGTGTATTACTATTACCCCTACCATGTATATGGTACAACACCATTAGAAATGCGTAGTAAGTCAGGAGGTGGTGGCATATGCTTTTAATCCCAACACTAGGGAAGCAGAGGCAGATGGATTTCTGTGAGTTCAAGGCCAGGCTGTTCTACATCGCAAGTTCCAGGATAGGCTCCAAAGCTACACAAAGCACTTCTGACTCCAAAAGAAAAAAAAATAAATGGGTAGTAAGTAAGCAGAAAACAATTTTGGTCACTTAGCTACATGACTTCAGTATTTTCCCTCAATAGTCTATAAGCCATGATGAAGAAAAAGATTAATCTACAAAAAAGTGGTATAACAGAAATTATTAAAACATCAAATTAATTGTGATTAAAGAGAAAAAGAATGACATTCTAGCCCTTGATTTGTCTCACTCCTATTACTGTATTTGTGACAGATAAAGTAGCACAAGACAGACACGAAGGAAGATGGTTAAGAAAACTTAAAGTTGACCTTAAGCTTATTCAGAAAATCTAGTCATGATTTAAGATGAAAAAGAAAACATAAAATCAAAAGACTGTGGTACAGTTTAGGACAAAGACATCAAAACTCTTCCATTCAAAGCTGTATATTGTCTCACATGTGGAAAGTAAAAAATAGTCAATCTGATAATGGAGTACTGACATTTGGGGTGTGGGATCAGTGTCAGGGTTGGGGTGGCAAAGCACAGTTGGACACAATTCATGTAAGCTAGAGGTTGGTATGGACACATCACAATGAGTCTCATCAGGATGTATTATGAATATGTGTTATAAACAATGAATCACAAAGGGGTATCAAATAAGTGATATGGACATTAGTTTAAAACTGCAATCTTAAAAGACACAGATTGTGGGAAGAATATATTGATGTGGTTAGGAGAAACATTCAAGAACATTTGTTAATGGTGGGAAAAGAATCAAAATGAGGGGGGGTTAAGAATCTTGTAACACATGGAAGAGTCAGAAAGCTCCTATGCTTTTCTTCCACTTCAGAAACAACAACAAACCCTCTGAAAGACCTACACAACACTGATAAACAGAGAACAGCATGATTAAATTAGACAGCTTCTAAAACAATATGAATTAGCCAAATAAAGAAAAATTCCAGGCAAAAAAACATTAAAACCATATGAAAACAAAATTAATGTTACTCATCACCTACCTAATACGGTACTTTGCTACAGCATCTCACACACATTACGGCATTGTCCTTGGATAAATGACTTGATGACTAAGATACAATTCTCATACTTAAGAACAAAGGAGTGGTGCATTTTCTTAAGGCTTCCAGGATTTCAATCTCAGGAACACATCCTTCATGCAGTCCTAAAAACATGTCCCACATTCCTAAAATGATGGTCTTCTGTTATAGATCAAGGTGTAGGAGAGTTTAAGTACATTCTATCTGTCAAGGACTTTCTTTTGTGTGAAGAAAAATCAGTCTTGAAATAAAGGGACTGGACAGTCTCATGATATAAAGCAGCTGATTTCACACATTGTTACAAATGTTAGTAAAATGTATTTAAGAGTTTGCAGTTTGAGCTCTATTACAAGGTCACCATGTTCCATTCCTAGGAATATCTGTGAATATTCCAGTACTTTGTTTCAAAATTCAGTTGTGGATGTGCCTGATATGATTGAATAAGGACTCTAGATTTCATTACAAGGGTTGTGGAGCAATGCTATTTAACAATGCTATTAACAACTGTGGGAAGGACTGTCTGGCCTCAGGATATCACAGAGAATCACATCAGAAGACCACACAAACATGATGGCTTGATATGGTCTTCAACAGCTCATCTGGGAGATGCACACAAATTTAGTCATTCCAGTCAATGAGATCCACCACACCTCTTGCTTTGAGGACTTCCTAAGACACTCAAGAAGGATGATCTTACCTATTAGTGACTTTCTGGGTGGGAATCCACATCAATTATCACATAGTGAATATCTGGAACCAGTCACTTAGTATTAACTCTTGCTTAAGGCATCAAGATGAGCCACTAACCTGAAACACAGTTTGTCTCTAGAATTCCTAGAAATAAATGACTAGAGTATGTACAGCCTCATCATTTTAGTGCATTTTCTAGATGTATTTATTTACATGTGTATAGGTGTTTGCTCTCATGTATGTTTATGCACCAAGTGACCCAACTGCCCTCAGAGGCCAGTAGAGGGTATCAGCTCCTTACAAGAAGAGTTGCAGATGGGTGCTGGGCATCAAATCTCAGTCCTCTGGGAGAAAAGTTGGTGCTCTCTTAACCACTAATTGTAGTCTGAAGGTTTCTCCTGTCCAGCCAGGCGCCCAGTAGTCCAGACTAATCTTTCCCACCTGCAGTCCAGCATCTGCTGGGACCCCAACAAATTAAACACACAGAGGCTTATATTATTAAAAAAATGTATGGCCTATGGCAGTCTTGCTAGCTAGCCAGGTCTCCATCTCCCACTGAATTGCATTTTTAAATATTTTTTATTGATTCTTTGATAATTTCACAACATGCACCCCAATCCCACTCATTTCCCAGTCCCTCTGTATCTGCCCTTCACCCTTGCAGCATCCCCCCTTGCAAAGGAAAACTTAAAAAGAAACAATAAAAAAAAATACAAATTCTTTAAAGCTAACATTTTCAAAGCTCGCGTTGCTCTGCAATTACCCTGACTGGCATGTTCAAAGTATTCCTGACATGCCTAGTCAAAATAAATGATCGGTGGGATTCTAGGATTGTTGCTAGTCTGTTCTTTCCCCCTTTCCAAGGTCTTTCTCTCAGTCAGGCCCAACTGAAAAGTGAATATTGAAATGATCACTTTGAGCCCCCTGGTGGTACACAAAGGACTCAGCACTTTTAAAGGTTAATTCTCGAAGTTTAGGCTGAGAAAGAAAGTCCAGAGTTACTTTATGTTTACAAAGCAGGCGACTACATGATCTATAACAAATGAAAATAGAAGTTGATTATCTAATTCACCATACATAATTTGGATTTTACTATCCATTCACAAACCAGGTAGGTCTATACTGTCTTACAAATGAAGGCACTCTCAACTTCTTAAAACCTTTCAGAAAGTGGCCAGAGTTGTCTCCTCAGTGTGTGAAGTCACCTGCCACCCAGCCTGACAATCCTCTGGACCCATATGTTATAAAGACAGAACCAGCTCCTGCTAGTTTCCTCAGACCACTGCACATGTGTGCATGTGGAGGAAGCACAACATAAAAATGTAGGAAAACATAAATTTCAATAAAGAGATGTTGAGTGTAAGTTTTTGTGTGTCGTCTTAGCATGAGCTCTATTTATCTGTGCCGTGGAATTTCAACTGAGAAAGTTCCTCCATCTAAATGTACGCTAGTCTATGGAGGCATTTTTCTGATTACTGATTGATGGAGAAGTGCCCTGTGCTCACTCTGGGGATGCCACCCCTGGGCAGGTGGTACTCTGTGGTATAAGAAAGCATAATGAGCCAGCCACAGCAGAGATCTAATAAGAAAGCTTCCTCCATGCTCTTTGTTTCTGTGTCTGCTTGCAGGCTAATGTCCTGCTTGAGTTCCTGCCCTGACTTCAGTCAGGTTACTGCCCTCCTAAATTTCCTGTCCTGACTTCCATGATGTAATTGCCCTCCTTGAGTTCCTGTCCTGACTTCCATCAGGTTACTGCCCTGCTTGAGTTCCTGTCCTGACTTCCATGATGTAACTGCCCTGCTTGTGTTCCTGTCCTGACTTCCATCAGGTTACTGCCCTGCTTGAGTTCCTGTCCTGACTTCCATGATGTAACTGCCCTGCTTGAGTTCCTGTCCTGACTTCCATAATGTAACTGCCCTGCTTGAGTTCCTGTCCTGACTTCCATAAGGTTACTGCCCTGCTTGAGTTCCTGTCCTGACTTCCATAAGGTTACTGCCCTGCTTGAGTTCCTGTCCTGACTTCCATCAGTGATGGAGTTTGACCTGATCACTGTGAAAGTAAATAAACCCATTCCTCTCCAAGTCGCTTTAAGTTATAGCATTTTTCATCCCAATAGAACCCAACTAAACAAAAGGCATATTTGGATCTAAAACGTATGTAAGAAAACATTTAAATGTATTTATAGCGAATGCTTAATAAATATTTATGTAGGTGTTAGGTCTCAATCTCAGGACCAATGGATAACTGAAGTACCTATTTAACACATCAAAGTGGATTTTGGCTGTGTTTTTCTCAGTCTCTAACTGTTACAGGGTCATTCTGGCTGGCAGATCTTTCTCCCTACCCTAAAACCAGCCTTGTTCATGGGCTGGGCTTCCTTTCCCACAGCTTTTCTGATTACTCTAAGACTCAATCTGGCCACACATTTCTCTTGGTCTTCTGGTTCACTCCTGATCTCATGGCTCCTGTTCCTCTTTCTTCCTCTTTTTATCTCTTTTCACACTATCCTCTGGTGGCCCAGTTGCTACTTGCCCTAGGCAGGTGAAAGACAGCCACAGGCTGCCTTGGTCCTCACAGTCCAGGTTTGCTGAAGACATCCACAGAACCACCTTTGCAGAGCCTGGTTGGTAGGTTCCATTATGATGAGCAAATATATGGTGGAGAAATGGGAAATAGAAGCAGATCGGTTCATGTGCTGTGGAAAGGGACAGAACTGAAGAAGCAAAGGTCATGAGCAACAGATTGATGTGGGTATCCTGCTTGCCACCTGGGGCCAGGGTGATGTTTAGGCACAGGCTGCTGCCAAGCCAGGGTCTGAGTTTATGTCTGTGGTTCCTGTCACCATGGAGGTCTGTTCATATGCCTTCTGTCTGGTCAGCAATGTGAGTCCATTTTGGTGTCTGAAGAACATGCTGCCACTAAGGCCAGTCTGATATTAGTGGTCTGTGCTGCCACTGGGGCCATGGTGACCTCCCAGAGTGAGCTGCTGCTGAGTGCCATGTCTGGTTCATTGTTCCTGCTGCAGCTGGGGTCATTGTTGATGTGTAGGGCCCTTGTTTACACAGGGGGTCATAGGAACCATGCCTGTTGAAATCTGAAGGGCGTGCTGTGCCAACCCTGCCCTTCACTGGCACTTCATGGATTAACAATGAACTTTTGTGTCTGCAAAGAGTTGAAAGTCACTTTTTGCTGTTCCCTGGTTGGATCAGTTTCACAAGTAAGTAGTTTTTCAAAGAGGATCATCCATCCTCTGCTATAAAGGACTGCAGTCCATCAAAAGGCACAGTAGATGTATAAGTCAATGACTCAGAAAAGCTCTCTCTGTTGAGACAGACCTGCTCCTGAAGCTTCAGAAGCATCTATCATAGCTCTCTTTGCTGCATCCTGTTTCCTTGGTAACATTCTTCATTTCAGTGTGGGCTCATACTTCAGGAAACTCGCTGGATGCTAAGCAAGGCCTGAGATTTTCTGAGAAAGAAATATAAGGTTGTCTCTGGAATCATGAGATATAGTGTTGGGTAAAAGCAAACCTTGACTGGAAAAAAATATCTTAGGTACTTGGGCAAACGAGACATGGCAGCTCAGCTTTAATTGGAACGTTCTATTGACCATCAAGAAATGCGAGAGAAGAGGCCTTCAGCTAAGTAGCAGAAACCTTGACAAAAGTACATTAAAGACACAGCACCACATTACTTAATTTTCTAAGGTTTTTAAGTCATTATCCACCAGTACTAATATTACAACTATTTTTTTTCAAATGGATCAGGCAACCTGGAAATATACAAGGCATAGAATAGGCAAACACAGTTCTGAAACATTAAGGGTTTATACTATGTATGAATTATGAGCATCTTCTATCTTATCATGTTAGTCTTTAATGTTCTCTCCATATTTTACTTATTCGTCCTCATTCTGTTCCTGAGTACCAATGTTTTACAAGCTGTAATACAGGAAGAGAACACTGGGAATATGGACGTGATCTATTGTAGCATCACATCCACCACTGTCCAGCTAACTAAACCTTTGACCTGTCCTATTCTCCACGTGTCAAAAAGAAGTAGACAGAAATAGGCTTCTCTGTGCAGCACACACTCATACACAAACCAGGTTCTATTATCATGACCAGGAAACTCTCTCAAAGAGTGTGATAGATTCTAAGAAGACAGAGTTCACCAGTGCAAACAGTCATGTGAAATCTGCTGTTATAGACAACACATAAATTGACCAGGCAGCTGAGGGGCAGGAAACTCCAAAAGGACAATTTCCACTCACTTTTCACAGCCTGGAGTAGAAATGACCTTGGCTTTCTGGCTGGGATACCAGAAGGGAACTCTGGCTTCTCACTCCTCCTGAATTAGAGCCTAGGCTTGACGGACATTGGAAGTTGTGACTGAGAGTCCAGTCTGGACACTAGTCCCTCCTGGGAAACACCTTTGTCATTGGAGCTGGGTTTTCATGATGAACTTGCCATATGTCTATTCCCAAATGTTAACCCATCTCTTACATGATTTTAGGGCCTCTTCAGGGTATGTGTGACAGTAGTCTTGGAGGACATTGAGGATGGATACCAGAACTCTAATGAGGCTCTTTAAGGAAAAGCTCCTTCCTTCTGATGGAAAGAATGGAGTACATCTCTGCTGTGGCTGGCTGGAGACATGAGAGTGTAAAAGACTCTAAAGAATGAATGTTACATACTATCATGTCGTCCCTTAAGAGGTAGTTAAGCTGGGTCTATCAGTCACCAGGTGAGGCAACAACCCCTCAGGCAAGCTGATTTTCTTGGAGCTGTGCTAAGGAGACAGAAGACCAGTTATCTGCACAACCAGATGATGTACTTGTTCCTCTCAGAATTCTGCCTTTGGCAGGACAGAAGCTTGCAGATCTTTCTTCTCACAGCTCTGTGCGTCTGATCAGACAAGTGAAGCTTTTCAGTTTTTTTCTCTCTGTCCCTCTCTAAACCTGTGCATGCTTTCCCTGGTGCTCTGGGCTTTCTCCCTGTTTCTCTGTAGCTGTCCATCTCCTTTACCACATGTCTGTTTACACAACATGGTTATCTCTCTCTTTCTTCTCTAGCTTCCTCCTCTGGGCGGCTTCCAAGACCCACAGCTTGTCCACCTTGGAGTTTTTCTCTCAAAACTTAGTAAAAATTGTCCTTGATCTTTCTCCTGACTCCATTTCTCAATTTTTTAACAAGACTAAGAACTCAAAGTAGTCCATTTCAATTTCCCAAGTATCACAATTGTCCCCACAGGTTCCAGTAACAGGGTGAACTCAGCTCTTCAGGACTGTACAGGCGTGGAAAGTATGCTAGCCTGCTCTAGGTAGTTGGGACTGTTAGAACATTCTAAATAATGTGGTATGATGAAATCTGATTGTCAGATTCACAAGACAGAATTCTATGCAACGTCGGAAAGTATGTTATGGAAAAACCAGTGGAAGATGGTTTGTAGCTGGTCAGAGTAGTATTGTTTCATGTGATTTCCAGTGTGTGGGAAAGCTGGCACTTCCACATTGTGTGGTCAGGAATATAATTTGTCAATAGGTTTTCCAATGTAAAGTATTATAAAATATAGATCTTAGCATTCTGAAAGAATATTCCGTTATAGACAAGTGTTTATAAGATGTACATGTGTAGGCAATAGAAAGTATAGCAATGGAAAATTCCTGTCACTTGAGGGCTGGTGAAATAGATTTTAACATATCCCAGACATGGGTCACTGTGGACATAAAACTCAAACCTGAAATTTCAGTAAAATTTAAAATGGTGCCAGACGAACAGTCTCATGCAAATATGGCCACAGAAAGACTGAACATAGCTTATCATCACATCTGAGAAATAAAATCCCTGCTTAGAAGCTGTGTCGGCCATGAACACGTGGCTCCTGGAAGGAGCCTCCAAGACCTCAGAGTATAAAGTATGATGGGAATTTCAGTAGTCTGGAGAAATAGGAATTTCCTAGGTTCAGAGGCTGTTTACTTTATCCTTGGCTAGTGTTAGGAACCACTGTTCTCTGCCCCTCTCTGTATCTGAACCTACACCTCCTACACCTCTTAGAAGAAAACACTCTTAGGTGATAGATGAAGTGAACAAGACCATCCAAGACAAAACCAGATTTAAACAATACTTATCCACAAACCCAGCCCTACAGAAAGCACTAGAAGGAGAATTCCAACCTAAGGAAGGCAGATACACCCATGAAAACACAGGCAATAGATAACACCACAGCAGTAAACCCCAAAGAAGAGAAGTACACACACACTACCACCAAAAAAATAAAAATAATAACAGGAATGAACAATCAATGGTCATTAATATCCCTTAACATCAATGGACTTAATTCACCTATAAAAAGACACAGACTAACAGAATGGATACGAAAACATGACCCATCTTTCTGCTGCATACAAGAAACACACCTCAAATTCAAAGACAGACACCTCCTAAGAATAAAAGGCTGGGAAAAGACTTTCAAATCAAATGGTTTTAAGAAGCAAGCTGGTGTAGCCATCTTAATATCCAGGAAAATAGACTTCAAACTAAAATCAATCAAAAGAGATGATGAAGGACATTACATACTCATCACAGGAAAGTTCCAAAAAAATGAAGTCTCAATTCTGAACATTTACGCCCCAAACACAAGGGCACCCACATATGTAAAAGAAACATTACTAAAGCTTAAATCACATATAAACCCCCACACATTAATAGTGGGAGATTTCAATACTCCACTTTCACCTCTGGACAGATCGGCCAAATTGAAATTTAACAGAGACATAATGGTCTTAACTGATGCTATGGCACAAATGAACTTAATCGATATCTACAGAACATTCTACCTGAACAAAAAAGAATATACCTTCTTCTCAGCACCCCATGGAACCTTCTCTAAAATTGACCACATACTTGGCCACAAAGCAAATCTCAACAGATACAAAACAATTGGGATAACCTCCTGTGTTCTATTGGGACACCATGGTTTAAAGTTAGATTTCAACAACAACAAAAAAACTACAGAAATTTCACAATCTCATTGAAACTGAATAATGCTCAACTGAATCACCAATGGGTTAAGGAAGAAATAAAGAAAAAAATTAAAAACTTCCTAGAGATTAATGAAAATGAATACACCACATACCCAAACTTATGGGACACTATAAAAGCAGTGCTAAGAGGGAAATTCATAGCACTAAATGCCCACATAAAGAAGCTGGAGAAATCTCACTCTAGTGACTTAACAGCACACCTGAAATCCCTTGAACAGGAAGAAGCAAAGTCTCCCAGGAGGAACAGACACCAAGAAATTATCAATAAATCTGAATTCAATAAAATAGAAATAAAGAGAACAATACAAAGGATTAATGAAACAAAGAGTTGGTTCTTTGAGAAGAGCAACAAGATAGATAGGCCCTTATCCAAACTAACCCAAAGACACAGAGAGAGCATCTGAATTAACAAAATCAGAAATGCAAAGGGGGACATAACAGACAATGAGGAAATCTGGAGAATCATCAGGTCATACTTCAAAAACCTCTACTCCACAAAGCTGGAAAATCTAAAAGAAATGGATAATTTTCTGGATAGGTACCACATACCTAAGTTAAATCATGACCAGATAAACCATTTAAATAGTCCAATAACCTCTAAGGAAATAGAATCAGTCATTAAAAGTCTCCCAACCCCCAAAAGCCCAGGACCAGATGGTTTCACGGCAGAATTCTACCAGATCTTCAAAGAATATTTAATACCAATACTCTTTAAATTGTTCCACACAATAGAAGCAGAAGGATTAATATCAAACTCCTTCATGAGGCTACAATTACCCTGATTCCTAAACCAAACTAAGATGCAACGAAAAAAGAGCACTACAGACCTATCTCCCTCATGAATATTGATGCAAAAATACTCAATAAAATACTGGCAAACAGACTCCAAGAACACATCAAAACAATTATCCACCATGATCAAGCAGGCTTCATCCCAGGGATACAAGGGTGGTTCAACATATGAAAGTCCGTCAATGTAATACACCATATAAACAAACTGAAAGAAAAAAACCACATGATCATCTCACTAGATGCAGAAAAGGCATTTGACAAAATCCAACACCCCTTCATGATAAAGGTCTTGGAGAGATCAGGAATACAGGGAACATACCTAAACATAATAAAGGCAATCTACAGCAAGCCAACAGCCAACATCAAATTAAATGGAGAGAAACTCAAAGCAATACCACTAAAGTCAGGAACAAGGCAAGGCTGTTCCCTTTCCCCATACTTATTCAATATAGTACTTGAAGTTCTAGCTAGAGCTATAAGACAACATAAGGAGATTAAAGGGATACAAATTGGAAAGAAAGAAGTCAAGCTTTCCCTATTTGCAGATGACATGATAGTATACATGAGTGACCCCAAAAATTCAACCAAGGAACTGATACAGCTAATAAATACTTTCAGCAACATAGCAGGATACAAGATCAACTAAAAAAAAATCAGTAGCCCTCCTATATACAATATACAAACATGCTGAGAAGGAAATCAGAGATACATCACCCTTTACAACAGCCACAAATGATATAAAATAAGTTGGGGTTCCTCTAACTAAGTATGTGAAGGACCTATATGACAAGAACTTTAAGTCCCTGATAAAAGAAATTGAAGATGTCAGAAAATGGAAAGATCTCCCATGCTCATGGATAGGCAGAATTAACATAGTAAAAATGGTGATCTTACCAAAACAAATCTACAGACTCAACGCAATACACATCAAATTACCAACACAATTCTTCACAGATCTGGAAAAAATAATACTCAACTTCATATGGAAAAACAAAAAAACCAGAATAGCCAAAAGAATCCTGTACAATAAAACAACCTCTGGAGGCATCATGATCCTAGACCTCAAGCCCTAGTATAGAGCTACCGTAATAAAAACAGCTTGGTACTGGCATAAAAACCGACATGTGCACCAATGGAATTGAATTGAAGACCCTGACATTAACCCGCACACCTATGAACATATAATTCTTGACAAAGAAGCCAAAAATGCACAATAGATAAAAGAAAGCATCTTCAACAAATGGTGCTGGCATAACTGGATGTCAATGTGTAGAAGGCTGTAAATAGATCCCTATCTGTCACCATGCTCAAAACTTAAGTCCAAGTGGAACAAAGACCTCAACCTAAATCCAGTTACTCTGAACCTGATAGAAGAGAAAGTAGGAAGTAGTGTTGAACGTATTGGCACTGGAGATCACATTCTAAATATAACACCAGTAGCACAGACACTGAGAGAAACAATCAATCAATGGGACCTATTGTAACTGAGAAGCTTTTGTAGAGCAAAGGATATGGTCAACAAGACAAACTGACAGCCTACAGAATGGGAAAAGGTCTTCACCAACCCCACATCAGACAGAGGGCTGATATCCAGAATATATAAAGAACTCAGGAAATTAGACATCAAAATGCCCAACAGTCCAATTAAGAAATGGGCTATAGAGCTTAACAAAGAATTCTCAACAGAGGAAGTTCAAATGCCTGAAAGACATTTAAGGAATTGCTCAACATCCCTAATTATCCAGGAAATGCAAATCAAAATGACTCTGAGATACCACCTTACACCTGTCAGAGTAGCTAAGATCAAAAACACAGAAGACAGCTTATGCTGGAGAGGATGTGGAGCAAGGGGAACTCTCCTCTACTTCTGGTGGGAATGCAACCTTGTACAGCCATTTTGCAAATCAATATGGCGCTTCCTTAGAAAATTGGGAATCCATCTCCCCCAAGACCCAGCTGTAGCACTCTTGGACATATACCCAAGGAATGCTCAATCATACCACAAGGGCATTTACTCAGCTATGTTGTAATAGCCAGAACCTGGAAACATCCTAGATGCCCTGCAACTGAAGAATGGTTAAAGAAAATATGGTACATATACACAATGGAGTACTACTCAGCAGAGAAAAACAATGACATCATGAGGTTTGCAGACAGATGGATGGATCTAGAAAAAATCATCCTGAGTAAGGTAACCCAGACTCGGAAGCACAAACATGGTATGTACTCACTCATAGGAGGATACTAGATGTAAAACAAAGATGACTAGACTGCTACACAACTCCAGGGAGGCTACCTAGAAAACAGGACCCTAGGAAAGACACAGGGATCACCCAATGACAGAGAAATGGTTGAGATCTACATGAACAACCTGGACAACAGTGAGAGCAATGAAGGGCAAGGTTTGAGGGAAAGAAAGCTTAGGGGAGCAGGATATCCCAGCTGGATCAAGAACAGAAAGGGAGAACAAGGAAAAACAGACCATGATAAATGAGGACCACATGAGAACAGGAATATGCAGAGTGCTGGAGAGGTCCCCTGAAATCCACAATGATACATCCTCTGTAGACTGCTGGCAATGGTCGAGAGAAAGCCTGATCTGACTTAGTCTTGTGATCAGATGGCCAAATACCCTAACAGTCCAGCTGGAACTCTCATCCAATAACTGATGGAAGTGGATGCAGAGATCCTCAGCCAAGCCCCAGGTGGAGCTCCAGGAGTCCAATTGTTGAGAAATAGGAGGGACTGTAAGAGCATGAATTGTTGAGCCCAAGATTGGAAAAAGCACAGGGACAAATAGCTAAACGAATGGAAGCACATGAATTATGAACCAAAGGCTGTGGAGCCCCCAGCTGGATCAGGCCCTCTGGATAAGTGAGATAACTGAACAGCTTGAACTGTTTGGGCGGCATCCAGGCTGTGGGACTAGGACCTTCTCCTTAGTGCATGAGCTGGCTGTTTGGAACCTTGGGCTTACACAGGGACACTTTGCTCAGCCTGGAAGGAGGAGACTGGACCTGCCTGTACTGAATCCACCAGGTTTAAATGAATCCCCATGGCATTCTTGGCCCTGGAGGAGATGGGATTGGAGGGGAGGGGATGGGGGGAATGTGGGGGCGGGGACTGGAGAGGTGAGGACAGGGGAACCCATTGCTAATGTGTAAAATTAAAACACAAATATAATAATAATAATAAAATAAATTTTAAAAAATTACAGTTAAAAAATAAGAAAAATAAAAATTAAAAAATAGGTTTTAGATTTTCTGCACTACAAAAAAATGAACATAAAATAATTCGTTAAAAATCCAGTTTAACCAGGCATTGTGCTGGACATTTTTGATCCCAAGACCCACAATACATGAGTAATCAGATATCTGTGACTTCAAGGCCATCCTGGTGTCTCCAAATGTTCCAGGCCATTGAAGGCACAGTGAGATAGTCCAAAAAATTTCAGTTTATGCTCCTAAGTAAAAAAAAAGTTAATTATTCTGAAAATCCTTATGGTGATATTTTATTTGTACTGAAATGTGATTTTATTTGTATGTTTATAAAGTTGCTTTGGGGTCAGAGCAAGCCATAGCAGAAGCTAGTCTGTGGTGGTGCACACCTTTAATCCCAGCACTTCCAAGGCAGAGCTAGGCGGATCTCTGTGTGTTCAAGGATACAGCCAGCATGGCGACACACATCTTTAATCTCAATACCAACCATAGAAGACCTGGAGGTCTGTACAGACAGGCAGTGACAAGGAGGTCATATGGTTGGGTTTACAACCAATGAGAAGGCAGAACAGAAAGTCTATAAAAAAGACAGGACACAGGAAGTAGCTCTCTTGCAGAGAGGAAAGACAGCAGCAGCACTGAAGGGTAAGGTTTTCAGCTCTCAGCTATTGCTCTGACCTCTTGGCTATTAACTCTGTATTTGGCTCTGTCTTTCTTATTTAAGAAGACCATGTTAACAGAGGAATACATATTAACAGTTACAATCAATACGTTGGTGAATTTGTGCATGGTTAGATAAAATAAGATGATTGTGACCTTGGCGAGAGAACACCCATTGCAATTTGGGGACAGAAGTCCTGGTGGAGTGGAGTGAGGAGTCCCTGGGAAGTTCAGAATCTTAACAGAGAATGGAGAAATCTATTTTTGGTGTTTTTCTTCTAAAGAAAGGGAGAGGGAGGGAGGGAGGGAGGGAGGGAGGGAGGGAGGGAGGGAGGGAGGGAGGGAGGGAGAGAGAGAGAGAGATAGAGAGAGAGAGAGAGAGAGAGAGAAGCAGAAATGTGACTATATGATTGAATGGGGATGAAGAATCAGAGAGGATTTTTTTAAAATCTCAGTTCTTTGAAATTGGAACAAGTTTCCAAGTTAATGTGAAGGAGTCATCACTCATCTGATCCTAGATTTAATTACTTTTTTGCTTTCTTCGTTTTGATTGGAGACAGTCTCCCACAATGCTTTCCAGGATGGCTTTGAACTCGAGATCTTCTCCCTCTGCAGTCCTACAAACAGTTATATCCATCTATGTCACAGGATCTAGCATTCATGGAAAGCCAATTTGCTGCTACATCTGTGGGCTTGGAATACTTACACCATTGTCAGAGGCACTCAAAAACTGAGCTAGTCCTTAGAACTTTACACATGGAGGTGGCTTGCACTGAGATGTTTTTTGAAGGCTGCTGTGACACTTCTCTGTGACACAGCACAGAGCAAGTCCCCAGTGCCTGGTGTACACAAGACTCCTCTGAACCAACATCTTCCTTCCACTCTTCTACTTCCATTGTGTCAAAAAACCAAGCCCCCTCCTCCTTTTGCTAAAGATTCACACCATTTTCCTTTTTTCTTTTAAATATGCTTGTTAACAGTTTGAGGCTGGCCACTGCCAAGTTCTGATAACTGTGCTCCCAAAGCAATTATACTCATCACCCCATTATCACTTTTTATTAACAAATTTTATTCATTTTACATACCAATCAAAGACCCCCGCCTCTTCCCTCCTTCTTCCTCTTTAGCCTACCCCTTTCAGCCCACCCTCATTCCCTCCTACAAGAAGGTTAAGGCCTCCCATGGAGAGGTACATTTAGTAGAGGCAGGTCCAAGCTGCTCCCCCTGCCTCAAGGCTGTGCAAGGTGTCCCACCATAGGAAATAGGCTCCAAAAAGCCAGCTCATGCACCAGGGATGGATCCTGATCCCACTGCCAGGGGGCCACAAGCAGTTCAAGCTACACACCTGTCTTGCTTGTGCAGAAGGCTGTTATCATTTATATGACTTACTAGGGCACTATGTTCCATGTTTTACATATATTATTTAACATATATTCTATGCTTATTTACAGTTTTTATAGATGTATAATATAACATACCATAGTCTCTTGAGGTTGGTAATAGAGAAGGCATCACATAGAATAATTTGTTAGATATCACACAATAAGAGGCAACAGTGCACTTTAAACCCAAATGCTTAACTCTACTCTATACTATCTTTGTTGAAACTACACCAGTTTTATAGATTAGCTCTTTTCGATTTCAGAAACTTTATTATCTGGATCTATGTGTCATCATCACCTTCCTCAAAGCTAGGTAGCTGTGCTCATTTCTGAGCACAAAGTGATTCCAGTTACTCTACCAGGCATCAGTTCTAGTGATACTGTAGTGTTTCCCTAGGATCTGCAGTCATACATATTAAGGAACAGCATAATGGTAGATAAGGCTGTTTTTTTAAATATGTCCATATACCGATTGTCTTCTGAACCATGAGAAAGCCACTGTGCTGGCTCTCATTCTGTTTTAGGCGTCTTGTGCCTCTTACTTTCTCTCAGTGTGTTACTCATTAAATGAACTTCTAACAGACTCCTCATGTGTGAGAATGCTCTTAGTTGATGAGAGTGGACCCAGAGTGCTACATCTCCACCACGCTGGAGTATTTTTCTCAGCAAGAGGCAATATAATGGGTTTGAATACTTTTGATAGTGAGTCAGTCAAAGATTATGTGGTTCTCTTCTACAGATGGGACAGACTTGCACCAGAATACTGGGACTCTGTCCTGCAGTTTTCACAGTAGGGTTTGCCAGGGCTCACTCCATATCTTTCTCATCCTTAGAACTTCAGTATCAATGGCACATGCCTACACCCTCTCTTAGAATGTAGAGGCGAGAGTCTTAGTTTCAAGTTTGAGGCCAGTCTGGCTCATACTAAGTTTCAGACCAGTGAGATGATGTCTCAAAAATAAAAGAAAGAAAAGGGGGAATTAGGAAGAGCCCCAGGGCCATAGGATCTCATAGGCTTTTATTGTATTTTTGGTTGTGAGCCTAGCCTTTAATGGCTAAGCCATCTATCTTTCCAGCCCGGCTTTTTTTTTTTTTTTTTTTTTATTGCTTGTATAACAGCCACAAGTTCTTACTCAAAGCTAACACCCTTGATTGTCAACTGATAAGTAGATCACAGAAGTATTCCAGAGTGAAGAACAGGCTAGCCTCAAAACCTGAAGAAGTCTATCATCTAAATTACAATTCCTCTTTAGTGACAGAAGACAGAAGGTGTGATAACTTGCTGTTTGTTTTGGAGATAATGTCTCAACATTCCCTAAACTACCATACCCTGATAATTTCACTGAAAACTTTGTAGGATTTATCCCTAACCCACTTGAATCCAATTTTTACAGAGATCTCATCACTAAATTGTCCCTTATAGCTCATCAATCCAATTAATATTATGTTTTCCATGTAGTGAACCAATATCCAAAATTTAGAAGGATATCCAGATGATCTCCTTTTGCACTGTTTGTTAAAAAATAGGGAAATTAGTAAAACTCTTGAGAAAAACATGAATATATAGTGTTGTCTACTTCATGTGATTGTAAACTGTTTCTGGCCTCCTTTCTGATGGCTATGGGAAAGAATGCATTGCCAGATATGGCCGTAATCCACGTAACAAAGAGTATGTTAATCTAATCTGGCACCACTTCTAAAACTAGATTGTAACTTGGTTGAGCGTCTCCTTTAATTTGTCTTATCATGTGTCCCTTTCCTAATGGAGCAGCCCTGTTGTACTTTGGATCCCCAGATGTCAATATCAATCCATATTCAGTATCCAAAGTTTAGTATATTCACAGGGTGCACATCTATATAACATTCACTTACATGAATACAGTGATCATTATTATATGTGATTGGCTTCATTAATCAGGGCCCTTTATTTTTTCATAGGGACCAGGCCTCTTCTTCAATCAAACTACTCTAGAACAGGAAAGGAAACTTGACCTAGAGTTGTAAATGGGACAAAGATTTACCGTCTCACTGGAGCTGGCTTTCCTCCACTCTGGCTAAATGCTTCTATTTCCTTTGCTCATGTTTCTGTTGCTCTTTTAGACTTCCCCTGTTAACCTGTTCGTTCTTAGGAATACCAGAATCAATGAGCCACCTCCTTACATCCTGTAGGCCAGGCCCTTCTAGTTTCAGTCCAACTTTTAAACACATTAAATAAGTATGAAAATGTTGCTTCTAGCTGTTCAATACTTCCATTCATCTTCCATGTTCTAGAATTTTCTTATCCCCATTACTGGTAGGAAACCTAATTACATGACAGCATGTCCTTCTAACAGCTTAAATTGACAGAGAAAAGTGTTGTTCAGGGTTTCTATGATGTCAATGTTTGACCCTTGTCAGGGCACTCAGGTTTTTGTATGTGGAGTGACCTGTAGTTTCTCCCAAGGAATATGGTTCTCTTGTGAGCATTCTGTTCTCATGAAAGACCTATTCAAGCCCTTCTCTGAGGCTTTGGACTCATCTCTTTGTGGTTTGCCTCTGGATTTCATAATGAAAAACTGAATTTTAAAAACATTTACTACATATTAACTTACTTAGTGTTGTGTGTGTGTGTGTGTGTATCCTTGAATATATGTGCTGTGGAACTTATGTGGAGGTCAGTGAATAACCTGTGGGAGTCACTTATTGCCTTCACCATGCAGATCATCAGACTTGGTGATAAGCACCTTTACTGAGCCATTGTAATAGCTTGACTAGTTTTATCTTAGGCGCAGAATCTGATTAAAAGTCTGGCCTTAACAGACAGCTGATCTGGATAACAATTTATATGGACTACAAAAATATCCCTAAGAATGTGATAAGGTGGGGGAAAATCAAACTTATGCCAACTTCCATAGTGAAGATTATTGTTCAGGTTGGAGAATTTGATGAGTTCCTTGATGCTCACTTTAAAGGACAGTATGTGCAATGAGATGCTGTCTTGGAGGCAACAGTGAATTCCCGCACATCATGGGAGTACCATCACATACATGCCCGTGGTTCTTCAGTCCTCTTCCTGGATGTGTTTGCTTTGCACTCCAAATAACTATTGGAACATTTCTTAAAAGAATATTGCTTTGAAGAGACAACAAATTGCCAAGTCCTGCTCAAAGGACCCCTTATGTCTATCCATGTCTTTCTATGGCACACCTACTTGCTAGATCAGCTGAAACATAAAAGGGTCCATTTGAGAGGTTCCAAGGAACTCATAGGAGAGGTTTCCATAGAAGACTAACTGGCCAAAAGGTTCCCCATCTTGACTACTTTAGGGTCCATTGTCTAACAGCATTCATCCATACTCTCCCTTTCTAGATGTTCATGGTTGGTGTCAAGAAGGCCTCATCATCTGACTCCACAGTGTTGTTAACTAGCAACAGAATTGTCAAAGAAGGCATTTAGCTGCTTTGGACTTCATTTTCTTTAATAAAAAAGAAACCTCAAGGTAATTCTCAAGGAATTTTGAGGCTCAGTTTCTGGCAGCTCTTCATGCAAAATGGGGAAAATGGCATTTTTTTATTCTAGTTGCTGAATTAGGAATTTAAATTCATTACAGAACTACCATTTCCTTGATATCCAAAGACAAATATATTTGGCGGCAATGATTTAAAATTTAGAGTAAATATGCTACTTGGAAATACAGTTGATTTGTACTTAATAATTTAGCTACAATAGACGGATAGATGGGTAATTTGCACATATGTCTATTACTGTGACCAGTGTATTTACAGTTGAGAATGCCCTTCCCAGATGAGGTAGGCATGTAGAGATTACATATCTATCTATCTATCTATCTATCTCTCTATAAATAATATGACAAAGGGGACAAAACAGGAAAACACATGTTAGCTTGGCAGGGAAGTGTTGAAAACACCACTTCCACCTGTACAGGGTGGGATCCTCAGACAAGAACCAAGAGGCCTCACTGTGGAGCATGAGTACAGGGCCTAGATCCCAGTCACACATCCCTGTATGCATGAGAAACCTAGCTGAGAATTCTTCATGTAAACAAGGGGTCCAGTGTTGTATGGTCCAGGGACCATCCGTTTTTGTGGCTTCACAGGACCACCAGCCAGTGATTTATTGTTATGGTCTGAATCTTCAAGCCCTACAATCATATATTCTAGAATCCAACCTCATTGGCTTCTCCTCCATCTAACATTCTTAACTTGAAGTGGTTCAAAAGAAAACTGTATTGGTGAAATTATTAAGGCCACTCCACGTAGTTAAAAGGGAGGTTTATTTTGTGGGGTAACTTACAAATGAAGGGGTAGGTTGCAGGGTCTGGCAAAGGTATGGCGCAGTCCGGAGGTGTTCTCTGGAGAACTCTGCTCGGTCTACCTCCAGCGTCCAGGGTCCCGGAACCAAGAGAGAGACCTCCTCTGGAAACTCGGTCTTCTGCTTCCTCTTCCGCCCTGCCTTGTGGGCGTGACCATTACCGAAGCCTCAATGGGGGTTGGAACTTCCAGGCCAATGCTTGGATGGCTATCCACTACAAAACTGGACTGCCTTTTGCTTATAGAAGGGACCTTGAGTTAATGGAATGGGTTTATTTGTTTCACTTGTTCCTTGTTTTGCTTTGGTTTTACTTAAATGGTTATTTTTCAGTAAGAACTACTCATACCTTCCTAAATAGCAACGATTTGGCAGTGGCAGAGATATAATGTAATGTCTCCCTGCTGGAACTCCCACGAGCCTGGCTTCTTCTACTTTCCCAGCTCCTTCCTGAAACCTGCCCAGGGCTGTGTTCCATAGCCATTTTCATACCAGATCAGGACCTGTTCCAATGGCTCCATCCATTTTGACTGTAACACAAGCTACAGTCTATCATTTCATATGACATAACATTGACATTTGTGCCTGGAACTTTGAGAGCTACTGCGTATGAAATGAAACCATTTCTTTCTGTCAAAGTGAGAAGAAGATCCCAAAGTGGCTCTAAACCAATCTACACCTCAGCCTTGTCTTCAGGACTAACTACCGTCAAATGCAAGTTTTTTGTATGTTTCATAATGAATTCATTTTCCCCAGCAAATATTTACTGAGGATCCATATATCTAGTCCTGGAAATTACACATGTGTAACAATATCTGTATCTCACTCACTGTTTTCAGGGCTATGGGAGAGGTGTGGCTCTAAGAGCAGATAGGTAAAATGAAGTATAAAAGGTGTTGGGGGAGCATTCAGGGTAAGAAGGGATCTACTTCTCCCTGAGCAGCTAGGGAGGGATGGGAGAAGCCTTGGTCTAGGTCTCCTAGAGCAAGTGTGTTGAGCAAACCCTTGAAATGTACCATTTAGTTAGCATGAATTATCCTTTATCACATAGGAGATTCTCTTAATGTAATAGGTATTTTTATTGTAATGAAACCAGTTATTTTGTATAACATTTATATATTAACAAAGTAAAATTCTAATTTTGCATTAGAAATCTGGAAAAATAAGAACAACAGATAATATAAAATAAAAATATGAATATGAAGTATAAGCCTATCACATGAATTCACTGTAATTAATATTTCAACACATTTTTTTATTTTCTACATAATAATTACAAAACCAGTATCATCCATGTACAAAGCTCTAAATGCTTTGTTAACTTCTTTCCTGTAATTAAATATAATTTCTTGTCATTATTTTCAATAGTTGCATAACATTATAGAAAATTTATACTTATTCAAGTATCAGTATTTGTGAAACATTTGTGTTTCCACTATAAATTTTTAATACCATCTTTATTGGCATCAATTTTTATTTACTCAGGAAACAGTTGCTGTATCACAACTTTTGGTATCTATTACCCACAAAATATTTTTGTTTATATTTTTGTTAACAACAATGAAAATTGTTTTTCTCTCACAGACTCAGCATTATGGACTGCATTGAGAAGGAAAGAATGTTTTGCCAATTAAAGATAAAAGGGAGAAATTATGTTGTTGTTTGATTTTATTTTCTTGGTTTCCAACTTAGTGAAGTTATTTTTAATGACATCTGTCATGTCTCCCTCTTAACCTTTTAGCCCATTCTAAAGACCAAAAGCAACATGATATTGAAATCCTATTGTAAACCCAAGCAAATGTCACTGACAACTGAATGTCACAAATGGCAAATGCCACTTGGTTTCCCTCTTCTCTTCTCTAACTGCATCAGCATGGATATGTCTTTATTCTAGAGCTCAATTTATAAACTACCAAGCCTTTTGTTTTTGTTCTCTTATGCCTCCACAGAAAATTAATCCTGTCTAGTTATGTGTCTGCTCATCACCATGTTGCCTCCCTTTCTATGCTAAGCTACCCTTTGATGCCCTCTCTCTCAGCTATTCCCTTAGTGTTCTCTGCAATTTAAATCCCATGGCCAAGAAGTCAAAGCCCGGTAGGCTGTCCTCATGCCCTCAACCACAGGAACTGGGGCTGTTCTGAGAGCACACATGAGTTTTTATTTTGCAAGTGGAGGGTGTAATCTGCCACTGCCACTGTTTCTGGCATAGCTTAGGCTGGCATTCTGTCCCTTCTCTATTTCAGCCTTCAAGCAATGACTTCTCCACTTCCCATAAGATACCGTTTGCCCTGAAAGCCTTCTTTCTTCTCTACATCTTCTTTCTCATAGACACTTCATTCCACCACAAGCTTCAACACTTTATACTTTTATTTCCCTGCCTCCCAGGTCCTATCCACAGAGTGTCTCTCTTACTTTTGGATTAAGAGCTATGCTTTGGCATGAAATCATGAGATTAAGGCTGAGGTCTCTCTGAAGAGTACTATTCCTTTCAACTGTCTCTACAAGCTGAAGCAGGATGGACCTGTGAGAAGGGACTCCTGGGGCTACCTTCACCTGCTTGATCCACTGCCCCAGGCAGATCACTAATAGGAATCTAGAATTTCTTTCCAAAGGATTGGAGGAAGCACCCTAGTTAGTTGATCTGATATGACACCATGACTAACCTAATACCATTTTGGCTCAAAGTCTTGCTATTTGAGGATAACAAAAGTCTCCTAGTAAAATTCCTCCATTTTGTCATTCCTTCTGAGCTACAAAGCCCCCTCTTCTGTTCCACATCCAGTTTATCAATCTTTCTTCAGTCCTGATATTCTGACCTTCTTCTCCTGAGTGACCTTCTCCAAAACCTAATGAAACCCTAGCTGTGGGTTTGCTTGACTTTGTTTAAGCCAAAGTTATCACTGTATACTGCACTAAAGAAAAGACGTGAAAGGATAAAGTGGAATACTTTATTAATCATGCCTGTATGTTCAAAAAGATCAGTTATTACAGAGTTGTCTAGAGTTTCCAAGTAACTCTTCATTTTTAAAGCAGCGAGATCTTAGAAAGTATAGGAACCAACTACTTATAAGCCCTATGCCTACAAAGAGCCACTATATTTTATGAACAAGTTACTGTAACTTAAAGGAGTTTTAACAGTAAGGAATATGTCCAATAATAAAAGTCTTCACTTTTCCACAAGAAATATTATCTGTTACACTCCTCCCCTCCCTTTTCTCCTAATTACATAATACAACCTACTCAATTTGTACATTACTTCTATGTACGTATTTTCAGGGATGATCCAAAAGAGGAGGCCACGAATTTGAAAGAGAGTAGGAAAGTGTGTATTGGAGGGTTTAAAGTGAGGAAAGGGAATGATGTAACTGTATTATACTCTCAAAAAATAAATGATTTAAAAATGTTATCTGGACTGGGCTGCTTGCCTAGCATGTAGAAGGCTCTACATTTCAATTCCAGTTATGCAAAAACAAACAGCAAAGAAACATTTTTTTGTCACAACTCATATTTTAACTGTACCTAGGTACCATGCAAAATAGCAATAAAATGTTTTCTCAGAGAAGAAGAATTTTTTGTCATCTTTACTCACATATTTTGCATTAATGTGATATGGATAATTTTGTCCTCTACTTCATGCAATAGTGTAGTGAATATTCCCCTACCAGCCCACTTTAGTACACATGAGAAGTTTTTATTACGTTGCATTCTTTACATTCATAGTACATATTACTGAAGACTTGAGTGTGATCATTTACATTTCTTCAAAATTACAGGTTAACTCTTTGAGGTATGAAAGGATCACTCATGTAGTAATGCTCAGTAGATGAGTGTCTGGGGTGGTGCAGAAAAGTATAGGGGTGCATATTAATGAGTCAGTCATTGGCATTTAGTGGAAAATGAATGACATCACCCAGGAACAAAGACCATGTGAATCAAGGAGCTAAGATCAAGTATCTTGGAGTATCATCAATCCAAATGGCAGCTCAGATTCCTGTCAGGCATGATTGTCATATTTTGTAGCAGCACTGATTTTGAAAAGTGATTGCTTGATACACTCTAATTAGAATGTCATACCTGGTGATAATGGGTATCTAAGAAGGATTCTCTGAGGTAATACTACAAAGTGCAATGCATCCATGGGTAGCATGCCTTCTCTTTCTCATTTTGGGGAATTCCACTCCCTAACCTATCATACCTACAACTTCTTGGTCTCTAGAGTAGATGGATTTGAGGTGGATGGGCAGGGTTTGGGCAACAAGCTCTTTGATGACACAGTGCTCACACGGACCACTCAAAACCAAGGTAGGCACCATTCTTCCCAAAAGAGTTTCTATAGAGAACTTGTTGAGATCGGGCTATCCCATGGGGACTGTTTTGTTTGTGAAATGGTGTAGAAAGATCCAGTCCTTTGTGTGTAGCACTGATTCATGGGCTGGGACCTGGACTGAAGAAAAGTGGAGAAAGCAAGTTGAGTATTGAGAGAGCAAACTAACAAATGATCCCTTCACTGTGGATGTGATGCTTTGAGTTACTGCCTTACCTTAACCACAATATTGGATGGTAACCTTGAACTGTAAGTTGAAAAATACCCTTTCCTCCTCTATGTTGCTCTTGATCTAGATATTTTATTATGGAAGCAGAGATGAAACTAGAACATCACCCTTTAGACAGATTCTCACCACAGGAACAAAACAAGCTCCACTTAGCCACCAGAAAGTCACAAATGACAAATAGGTTTCAGCGAGACCAAAGAGGGGTAAGCCTGTCCCAGATCTCTTCAGTTCAGTCATCAACACATGTATCTGCCTGAGAACCCAGGCCAGCAATGGAGATGGATGGGGCTGAAAATTACAATTAAAACTGCTTTGACATTTTATCTTACCATAGCCAGAATGGCTAAGATTAAATTTAAAACAACAACAACAACAACAACAAATGTTGGCATGGATGTAGAAAGGGTGAACATTTATTCATTGCTGGTGGGAATACAAACTGGTTCAGCCACTATAGAAATCCTTGTGGTTGTTCTGTAGGGAGCTGGGATCTACTTTATGATCCAGCAATTTGACCCTTAGGCATATATTCAAAGGACTCCATATCCTACTATAGGGATACCTGCTCATCCATGTTCATTGTTGCTCTATTCACAATAGCCAGAAATTGGAAACAACCTAGATGCCTATCAACTGATGAACTGATAATAAAAATGTGGTGAATTTGCACAATGGAATACTGTTCAGCTATTAAGAAAATTGAAATTCTGAAATTTGCAAATAAATGAATGGATCTGAAAGCAATCATTCTGAGTAGTGTAACTAAGACACAGAAAGACAAATGTTGCATGCTTGCTCTCATTTGTGGAGTTATATTTGAATCTTCGGATATGTATGTTTTGTTTGTATTATCTGTAGAAATCAAGAAAGACACAAGGATCGCCCAACGACAGAGAAATGGATGAGATCTACATGAGCAAACTGGATGTGAGGCGGGGTAATGAAGGGCAAGGGTCGAGGGAAAGAGAGCTTAGGGGGACAGGAGGTCCCAGCTGGATCAAGAACAGAGAGGGAGAACAAGGAAAGAGAGACCATGATAAATGAAGACCCCATGGGAATAGGAAGAAGCAAAGTGCTAGAGAGGACCCCAGAAATCCACAAAGATACCTCCACAATAGACTACTGGCACTGGTCGAGAGAAAGCCTGAACTGACCTACTCTGGTGATTGGATGGCCGAACACCCTAACTATCGTGGTAGAGCTCTCATCTAATGACTGATGGAAGTGGATGCAGAGATCCACAGCTAGTCCCCAGGTGGAGCTCCAGGAGTCCAATCAGTGAGAAAGAGGAGGGTCTGTATGAGTGAGAATTGTTGAGACTAAGATTGAAAAAAGCACAGGTACACATAGCCAAACTAGTGGAAACATATGAACTATGGACCAATAGCTGAGAAGCCCCCAACTGGATCAGGCCCTCTGGATAAGTGAGACAATTGATTAGCTTGAACTGTTTGGGAGGCATCCAGGCAGTGAGACTGAGACCTGTCCTTAGTGCATGAGGTGGCTGTTTGGAACCTGGGACCTATGTAGGGACGCTTTGCTCAGCCTGGGCGAAGGGAGGAGGGGACTGGACCTGCCTTGACTGAATCTACCATGCTGAGCTGAATACCCAGGGGAGTCCTTGCTCTAGAGAAGATGGGAATGGGAGGGGGTTGGGGGGAGGGCAGGGAGGTGGGAGGAGGGAGGACAGGGGAATCCATGGCTGATATGTAAAATTAAATTAAATTATGAAATAAAAAGGGGAAAAAGAAATTAGTAAAAGGACAAGGTGTTAGAGCACTTTCAGGGAGTGGAGACAGAATTTAGTTGTATAAAGGCCTGAAGGGGAATAGTAGAACAGGAAGGGTTAAATTGGGCTATTAGCAATTGATAGCTACTAGGAGAAGGAGAGTCAGTTTTCTTGAAGGGTTTGGCCTATAGTAAATCTATCATACTCCACTGGAAGGCAACACATCCAAGAATACATGGTCAGCACAAATTGGAACTGATGTGTGTAAAAAGGAAATAAAGAAGAGCTCATGAAATTGAGAGAAAGGGGGTTATGGTAGGACATAGAGGAGGGATACACAGAGCAGAAATGATGCATGAAATTCTAAAAAAAAAAAAAAAAAAAAAAAAAAAAAAACTTCACCAAATTTTAAGGAAAAAGAAATACAGGGTTCCATGGGACTGGGGTTGGAAGCAAAGGAAACAGTTGGGTGGCCAGAGCCTGGATTAAGGGTAGATACAAAGTTTCACAGATAGCTCAGCTCCTGCTTTTGTGCCCTGTCTGCAGTTCTCTGCCTCTGTTGTTCCCAAAGTGCAGTGATACATGAAAAGGAGTGACCTACACAGAATTTCTGAAGGTCAGTGGGCAATGTCAGCATGGACAGGGAAATAGGCAAAGTTGGAGTCTACTGCCCAGCCCAACCATATCACATACAGATTGCCACACTGAGTAAGCATAGATAAGGCCTTCAGGGCCTATGAATGTCTTCCCTAGCCACAAGCTTTTTTTGCTCTTTATTACAGTTTCAAACCTGGGTTCCCTTCTGTGTAGCAGGCATAGGATCCAATCACAGTGTGGTTTACAGCCACATACTAATTGTGTAACTGTTGCATTGAGGGCACATTTGCAGGATGTACTCCAAATGTAACAAACAGGATGAACAAGGCCATTGGTAACAATTCACCCCAAGATGTCAGGTATCCAGTGACCACTACAAATCCTGGCCACTGTGGTGAGAATTTCCAGGTCAGTCTCAGATTAATTCCCTCATGTTCAGCAATCAAAGCATATGATTTCTTCAGTAACAGAGACTTAGAACTCAGTTCAGCTATAAAACTAACTGGAGTGTCAACAACTTATATTAGTAGTTTCGAACCTGTGGGTCATGACCCATTGGGGGGGGGTCAAGTGACCCTTTCACAGAGGTCACATATCAGATATCCTGTATATCTGATATTTATAATTCTTAACAGTAGTAAAATTACAGTTATGAAGTAACAACAAAAATAATTTTATAGTTGGGGGGCCCCACAACATGAGGGACTGTATTAAATAGTCACAGCATTGGGAAGGTTGAGAACCACTGCCTTCCACAGTGCTGAGGGAGTCACATCAGATGCCTCTGTAGCCAACAAATCACAGGGATGTAGCCTGCCCTGTCATCAAGATTTTTTTATTGAACAGCTTAAGGCTTTGACAAGCATTTCTTCAACTTCTGCAAAGTGCCATTACTTCAATCTAATTATCTCTTGTTTTAAGTACTTGTACTGCCTTTGTAGGGTCTGCGTTTATGCCATTCCAGAAAGGGACTTAGTTAAAAGGCCTTCAGCTCATCCCTTTATTGGATATTCTGTTATTACTAACTGAACAGTGACGGGGTTTATCTGCTCCAAGTTCAGGGACTTATGTATGGCTAGCAATTCTTGCTCTAAGCTTCTACTCCCTTAGTGTCTGTTCAAGCTGTTTTTGCTACAGCCCTCAGCTGTGGCTGTTAGAGATCTTACTAACTTCTAAAATGATCAGGTACTACTAGACTGGAGCACACTGTCCTTGGCCTGCCTCACAAGGATCTTAGTTGCATCAGAAGGCTCTTGAATATGTTTGTCCAGTCCCACGTCCCACCTCCACAAAGCTATATAAGGGATGGGCAATTTGAAAAGACTGGGGTATAAAATTCACAAATACCCTGGAAGTCCCAAATAGCTATATATTCTTTACATTATTTGTTAGAGGTTACTGGGGAATTCAATGATATTTTTAGGTTTTATTCAATGAAAATATTTTGCCCATGTCCAACTCTTAAATATTTAGGTGTAATTACATATCTTGCAGATATTTTTCTAAACCTGGTAGACACCTGCAGTTGGGAATGATATCATATGTATTTTAAACCAATTTTTACAATGGGTGGGCAGGATAACAAAACAATCTTCTGTGGTGTTACCCCATGGATTATAGTATACAATGGTAGGATTCTTTGGGTAACCTTGGAGATGTACTCTAGAGGTTTATTGATACCTATTCCATCTGAATGTGGCCTGGTCCTGAGGCTTAGGAGGTAAAAGAATGCTAAAGAAAGCATTAGAAAAACACAAAATAGCATGGTAAGGTCCCATTACTTACACCACTCTTTCAATCAGAAAGCAATGTTGGGGATAACAGCATGAATACAGAACACTTTCTTACTTGCATGCCATAACCCACAATCATTATGTATATACCAACTTGTGACTTATTCTTTTTCTCGTTATAAATTCTTCCTTATGTGGGAAAGTTTCCCTGGACACAGCTATCAGCTCTCTCTTGTAGGAGGGGTTATACAACCAATATACCCTAAACCTACAAAGTTTCCAGTTTGTGTGGTTTTAGCTCTCCAATTGAATTTGTGTAAATCTGGGTTCAATAGAGGTGTCTGTAGCTTTAAACATTGTAATACAGAGATAAACTCTGGGAAAGGTGTCTTTATGAATACTTTGTCCTTGGCCTTGTCAGGGACTCTGCTGGTCTCATTCTGGCAAGTAGAGCAGCTAAATGACTGCTTACTAAAAGACAGAACCACTTTGGCTAGGATTTGGAGAATTGTTGTTACAGATCCTGTTTCTTGCTATGCACTTCTTGGCTACACTAATAGATATCAGAGATACTCCACATATTTATTAGACAGATTTTATCACTACAGTGCTAACCCAAGATAAAGTATTTTAAAAAATAAAGTAGCTAATTGTTTACTTCCAAAAGCATGATGCCTTCATTGACACAACTTTCTCTGTTGTGTGGATGATAGTGGTAGGAATGTATTGAGGAACAAGTGAACATATATCAAACAGGAAGCTAGAGACAGCTTGATGGGACCAGACATACACTCTTATAAGAATCCTTCCTAAGAAGGCTCCACTCCCTCACCAATAGTGTTATTCTGAGGACTAAGCCTTTACCACATGGGACTTAGGGGGACATTCTAAATTCAAACTAAGACATGTAAGCTGAGGAACAGACAGTGAAATAGCAGGAATGTACATCAAAGGAGTTTAATTAAACTGCATTTTTCATAATATACCTGTGTGTGCTGGCTAATCTTGGTCATCAACTTGACTACCCATGGAATTAACTAAAACCCAAAAATGGCTGGGCAGCCCTGTGAGGCATTTTTTTTTGCTTAATTATATCATTTTAAGTGGGAATGTCCACTTCTAATCTGAATCTTTGAGGGGGACGACAAACCTTTAATCCAACTATGTCTTGAGATGGGAAAACCCCTGTAATCTTGGCCACACCTTCTCCTGGAAGTCTATATAACAGTGGTTCTCCATCTTCCTAATGCTGTGATCTTTTAATATAGTTCCTCATGCTGTGGTGACATAAAATTATTTTCAATATTACTTCATAATTGTAGTTTTGTTACTGTTATAAATTGTAATGCAAATGTCTGTGCTTTCTGATGGTCTTAGATGACCCCTGTGAAAGGGTCATTTGACCCCCAAAGAGGTCATGACCTACAGATTGAGAACCACTGCTATATAAAGACATGGAAGAAGGAAGCTTGCTTTCTTTGCCTGTTTTCTCTTTCCCTCATTATCAAGTTCATTCCTTCACTGAAATTAGAGTCTACTTCTTCAGGTTCTGGCATATATTTAAGACCAGATTCCAGCATATACAGAAGACTAGCTGAGACATTCAGCTAGTTTCTGGATTTTTGTACCTTCCATACATAGGCAGCTGTTGTTGGATTAGCTAGACCACAACCTGTAAGTTATTCTAATAAATCCCATATGTGTGTATGTATGCATATATATGAATATCTGTATATATCTCTATATATAGATATATAGATATCCATTCTGTAAGTTCTGTTACTCTAAAGAACCCTATGCTCTAAAACCCCAGCATATGTAGTCTAACTATACTTTCTAAGACTTGATAGATTCTAATTAATATTTACTCAATATAACTGAATATGCATACTCATGAAGTCTGAATTTAATGTAGATTTTTTACTTGCTCTGGATGTCATTCCAAACTGGAAATTTTCTGGGGCCCAGGTACGAAACCAATATGACATATGTAGTCACTGAAATCCAAGTTAATCCCCTTAATCTAAGTAGAGAAAAATCATCTCTAGGTATATGCTTTACTTTTTTTTTTTTTTTTTTTTTTTTACTTTTACAACCCAGCACCTCCATTTCCCAGACTTTCACTCTGCCAGTCACGGTTTTGTTCCTTTGTGAACCTGTGTTCCTGTGGCATACACAGAAGCTGCCATTGTGTCACTGAATAGAAATGTGTCACACATTTCTTAGTTGTTTGTTTCACTTGTATTTTGGGGACCGAAAAATTCTACTCACTAAGTCTAGGAGCTCTCCTTTGAGTTAATGAATGTGTATTTTTTAGTGTCTTTTTTTATTAAGAATTTTTAAAAATTCATTCTACATACCAATCAAAGATCCCCCTCTTCACTCCTCCTGCCTCTCCAGCCTTCCTGTCCCAACCCACCCCCTATTCCCTCCTACAAGAAGGTGAGTCCTCCCAATGGGAGATACAATTAGTAGAGGCAGGTCCAAGACCCTCCCCCTCCCTCAAGGCTGTGCGATGTGTCCCATCATAGGTAGTGGGCTCCAAAAAGCCCACTCATGCGCCAGAGATGGATTCTGATTCTACTGCCAGGGGGCCCTTAAGCAGATCAAGCTACATAATTGTCTTGCTATGCAGAGGCCCTAGTCCAGTCTCATGCAGGCTCCACAGCTGTTGATCTTAATTTCATGAGTTCCCACTAGTTTGGTTCGGTTGTCTCTGTAGGTTTCCCCTCATGATCCTGATGCCTTGCTCATAGAATCCCTCTTCCCTCTCTTTGACTGGACTTTTGGAGCTCTGTCTGATGTTTGGCTGTGGATTTCTGCTTCTGCTTCCATCAGTTACTGGAAAAAGGCTCTATGATGACAGTTAGGGTATTCACCAATCTGATTACTGGGGTAAGATAGTTCAGGCACCCTCTCTATTATTGCTAGTAGTCTAAGTTCGGGTCATCCTTGGGGATTCTTGGGAAATTCCCTGGCACCTGGTTTCTTCCTATCCTTGTGATGTCTCCCTTTATCATGGTATTTCTTTCATTGCCCCTATATCGTGATATCTCTTTCATTGTTCTCCAACTCCATTCCTGTTCCAGCTTGACCATCTTCTTCACTGAAAACAGCTTATGTTGGAGAGGATGTGGAGCAAGGGGAACACTGTTGGTGGGAGTGCAAACTTACACTGACACTTTGGAAATCAGTATGTCGGTTCCTCAGAAAATTGGGAATCAATCATTCTCAAGACCCAGCTAAACCACCAAGGAATATGCAGTCATACCACAGGGACACATGCTCAACTATGTTCATATCAGCATTATTCATAATAACCTGAAACAACCTAGATGCCCCTCAACCAAAGAATGAATTAAGATAATTTGGTAATATACACAATGGAGTACTACTCAGCAGTGAAAAACAATGACATAATGAAATTTGCAGGCAAATGGATGGAACTAGAAAATATCCTGAGTGAGATAACTCAGACTCAGCGACAAACATGATATGTACTCACTCATAAATTGATACAAGATGTAAAGCAAAGGATAACAAGACTACAGCCCACAGCTCCAGAGAAGCTAGCTAACAAGAAGGACCCAAAGAGGGATGCCTGGATCTCCCTGGGAAAGGGAAATAGATGAGATCTCCATGAGTAAACTGGGGATGAGGAGTGGGCACTGGAGGGTAGGAGATGGGGGATAAATGTGTATTCTTTAATAATGGCATCTTTAGCCGGGTGGTGGTGTTGCACCCCTTTAATCCCAGCACTCGGGAGGCAGAGCCAGGTGGATCTCTGCAAGTTTGAGGCCAGCCTGGTCTAGAAAGTGAGTTCCAGGAATTGTTTGAGGGGCACCCAGGAAGGGGCATCGGGATCTGTCCCTGATGCATGGGCAGGCTTCTGGAATCCGGTGTCTGTGTTGTGACACCCTGAACAGCCTTGGTGCAGTGGGAAGGGGCTTGGACCTGCCTAGGCTCAGTGTGCTGGGCTCTGCTGACACCCCACGGGAGACCTCGGTTTTGGGGATGTGGGGATCCAGGGTGGCTTAGGAAGGAGGGCTGGGGGTGGAAGGAGGAGGGGGGATCTGTGCATAGCATGTGGAGTGAGTAGAAAATTTCTTAATAAAGAAAAATGAAAAAAAGAAGAAGCTCGATGGAGGTAAGGTAAACGTGGATAGGATAAAAGTACATTGTGTATATGTATGATAATTTCAAAGGATAGATAAAAACATTAAAAAATTTAAAAAAGCGAGTTCCAGGAAAGGTGCAAAATTACACAGAGAAACCCTGTCTTGAAAAAACAAAACAAAACAAATGGCATCTTTGACAGTGTGCTATAGCACTTCCTGTTGAGCCTGCAATGCTCGTGACTCCCCAGTCCTTTTGAGGCCATAATTAAACCCCAGTAGATAATTTATTTGTTCAAATTTAGTTACAAATTCATAGGCTAAGTTTGGATAATAATTGGTGGTTCCTGACTTAGTCATCATTTACATTTTTGCCAAGTACCTAATACATATCAGGTATTTGTATTAGGTCCTAGAAATATGAATATGAAATGAATGGGCTATGCTTTAGGTTCGATGCATGTTTCTCCACATTTTTATTTACGAACTAAAGTTAAAAATTCTTCATCAGAACTCATAGTGCACATACACACATAAATATTCAAACACAAATCTCATAAAATTATATTCACCTTACTTGCAATGCAATCAAGTATTTCTGATTTCATCATTTTAGTGTATATAATCAAAAAGCTCTGTAGGTCTTAAGCTATTGATTTTAAGATCTAACTTGCTTTAGGGAAGGATAACTATTATCTGTGGTGTGTATCTTGCCTAGTGCATATATTTATACTTTCAGACTTATATTCCATGCAATGGAAAGACTCATGAAACTCCCATAAACAGTTTTTTCCTCAAACATTAAGGGTAAAGGAACTTCTGTTGAGATCTTGTTAAAATAATTTATATTTATGAAAGCATTATATTAATGAATTAAAAAAACAGTTCTAATTCAAATGAGATAGAGCCTGAGATTCTTGGTTTGTTTCTACTTACCTCTCAGGTGATACTGATGATCTGGTTCATGGACTCTGTGATTTCTACTAAGGACTGAAAACACAAAAATGTTGATTGGTCTGCTGATGTGCTAAGGTAAGGTTCTATGAGAGTTTCTTGAGAGTAAACTCAAACTAGGGAAGAAAATTTGCATGTGACATATTCAACCTAAAAAACAACATAACGGTTATAGGTATTTTTCCAGGTGTAGCCTGTATTATATAAAGTTAGTGATGATAATAGTTATGTTTATAAAAACACACAAATCAATGAAACATACACAAATGATCATTTTCTTAGACAAAAGTATCTAAAAGGCATATATGAAGGTCCAAGCTAAGGGCATATACACAGGTAACTGATGACAGCACTCCAAAGGGAGAATAAGGTTTTATTCACTTGTGTATCAGGAAAGGATAGGTGAACAGTGACTCACCAGTGACTTGAGAAGTGAGTAGCAACTTAAAGCCTCTGCCACTACATAGTACTGGGCCCAGGAGAAAGGTCACAGTGCCCAACAGACATCTTGATATTCTTAGTCCTTACCTTTCTGCTGCCTGGACTTGTGCCTGGGCATATATGAGAGCTATCTGACCTTTCTCCGAAGTGTTAGATTCTATCAACACTCCTGCTACTGTATGGGCATGATATAGGAGGTATTCCTTCTTGAATGCCTGCTTGGGTTTGGGGCAGGCCACAACGCAGCTCATTTCTCTAGCATATTATTTGACCCACTAGGAAGTATTATGAGGCAAATGCTGCACCCATTTCAAGACTGTTTTATACTAAGGGACCTGTTAGAGTGACACATTGATTATTTGAGCTGTAGCAGAGGTAACATGAACTTTATCAATTTTATGTTCTAACAACAGACATTTAAAGTGCCATTGCCTTTGTAAGCTCATTCAAACAAAACAATTCACCATTCAATTGCTTATCATGTATTATTGTCATATTTTAGTTTTAAACATATTGTGGAATATGTAGTCCATATTCTTTAGGAAAACAGAGAGATAACTGAGTCAAGAAAAGAAGGATGTAAGGAAGGCCACAGACAACCATAAAAGGGACACATGTAGAGAGACATAGAGTGGGAGACACAGGGTAGTGACAGAAATGTCCACTGACAATGTTAGGAGTGACCCAGCATGGGCACACAGTCGAGGGATAACTGAGACATCCCCAACTGTAGGCCATACAACTAAGTTTTGAGTACGTGTGAGACCTATTTATGTTTGTCTTGCATGAATAGCCATTGCTAACTGTTTAGTGTACACACTTTCATAGTTTTCTTTGTGCACAGATGTATTATGCAAACCAATTTACATTCTTACAAAACCAAACTGACACTGTATCTGTGGTTCTGCAAACTGTTTTCTTTATTCAGTTTTACAGTGTACCATGAACATATTTTTCATGCACATGGGTGAAAATCCTGTACTAAAAGACAGAGAACACTGTAGTTGGGTCAAAAGGACAGTGATACCTAAAGCAGAGTTTCGGCTGAAGGTTAAAGCACAGGGCCTGGCAAGTATCTACCAGGGAAAGCAGAGCCAGCGGTGTTCTTTCTGATCTGAGAAATCAGAATCGAAGGCCAAAGGCATTAAAGGTATGGGATGTCATGTAGGCCCCTCTGGCCCCTGCCTCCGCCCCTCACTCCCCTGACTCCCCGCTGGCCCCTGGGGACTAGCGCATCCTGTGCATCTCTTGGCATCCAGTGAAAACCTCCCACTTTCTGCCTCTTCCTCAGCTCTTCCTGCGCCCTTGTCATATCTGTACACTCTCTCATCATCTCCTCACTGCTTACATGCCTGTCCTGTAAGTCCTCCTGGGAGTTCTTGGGAGAATCGTCTGTCCCCCTGTCTGTTTTTCGTTTTGCTTTCCGGGGCACGTAATCTTCAGCAGGGCGCTTTTCTGCGGCTCGCGCCTCGCTGGCTGGCTTGGCCTGGGAATCCTGCTTGCCCTCCCCTTGGCGCTTGCCCTCCCCTTCAGACTTGCCCTGCTTTTCTGACTTGCCCTCATCTTGTGGCTGTCCCTGCTCATCTGGCTTTGCCCCCTCCCCTAGCTTCCCCTGGCGTGCTGGCTTCCCTTTCTTGTCTGGCTTCTCTTCCCCGTCTGACTTTTCTTCATCTTCAGACTCTACTTCATCTTCCGGCTTTCCCTCCTTTTCCAGCTTCCCTTCGTTTTCACCGCGGAGTTCTTCCATGTCAAGATTTCCCTCCTTTTCCTGTCCTGAGGGTAAAGGTGGGGAAATGGGAAGCAAAGAAGAGATGTGAGAGCCTGAGACACCGGGCAGAATACAGGCTCATTAACACCTGTCTTTACATCTGGCCCTTTCGTGGGGTCCGCGTGGCTGTCCCAGCCCTCCAAGTGTGCTTCTGCCTGCACCCCTCCTCCACCCTTGAGACAGCTATGCTGTGACAGGTCCCGCCACCTTCTCCACCTACTGGGTGCTCCTTCAGCGCAGCAAGCTCTGTGGTGTGTTGCATGGGATAGCTTGGGAGGGGACTGGCGGTGGGGTCCCAAATCCTGCCCGTGCCTCTGCCCACGTTGCCACTATCCACTGACCTGCAGGGATCCTGGGCAGGTCGATCCTCCTTTTCAGATGTCACAACGCGCTGGGAACAACAGAGGTGCAGACCTACAGACAGGACACAGGGGCAGGGGCTGCGTGGTCAGTGGATGCACAGGGACTGGGAACCTGTCCTGCGGCCATGCTCATCACCCAACCTTTTTCTCCGTCACCCCCCCCCCCGCCCCGTATACCCCAGCCGCCATTTCTTTTCAGGCCTTGGGCATCACATCGGGATGCTCCCCAAACTCAGTTTTACTCTGTGCTCTCCCCTCCGACGCTGGAGGCAGCCTGCCCCACCCCCCACCATCTCTTTGGTCCGGGTCAGTTTGTCTTCATAGCCTGGAGTGCGAGCGGATCACTTCGGAACATCTGCGTCTCCCCGTCGCACTGCGGGCCCCCTCATCCCCCCTCCCCGCTCTAAAACGGATCAGGAGTGGGGTGAGGGAAGAGAGCCTGCTGCGGGGTCCTCCTTCCTCCCTTTTCCCGCCCCGCCTGCCTGTCCCCTCCTCACCAATCTCCCTGATTCCTTCCCCCTCCCCTCCCGCTACTGCTGGTTCTAGCTGCCACCCTCACCACCCTTGTCAGCCTTTGCTGGCAGAGCCAGCCTTGCCGTACTGACCTGAGGAAACCCGCGACAGGCCTGTGCGCCTTCTCGGGGCTCACAGTAACCAGGACAGCTCAAGGAAATGGTGCTGCGTGAATGCGGGTGCTGGGTACAGGTAGCCGCAGCAGGACTAGCTGGAGCGGGGGCTGGTGCCCACGTGGGCACCAAGCCAGTCACGTGAGCAAAGCGTCACCCTAGCTAAATCCACCCCCCAATTGTCTTCCCACCTCCCATCCCTGGAGGATCTGGGAAGCAATGCACATTTAGGGGGAGTGTGGAGAAAGGAGAGAAGTTTTTCCATTCTCTCATACACAGTCACTGAGGCACAGCTTGCAAATGCAAAGTTCCTACACGGGGTCCTCCTTTTCACCTTGATCCTGCACCGCAGGAAAGGAGGGGACGGGTCTTGACTCCAAGTGCTTTACCTACCTGGCTGTCCCTCAGAGAATCCCTGTCAGACGCCCCGTTCTCACCAATTGTGACAGCTCAATTAGAGGGGGAAAGGGGCTTTGCCAAGAATGCTCAGCTCCTGAATCTCACTTCACAATACTTCTGCCTAACTACAGAGCCCGGGGCTGGGGCCCCGCCAATGTTTGATCTGTTTTTGTTAAGGACAGATGACAGACAGCCAATACAACTAATACAAAAGCATTAAGATATGTTTAATGTAGAGCTCACATGCAACTTTACAAGCGTATTTGCTATCTCTTTGAGATTAACTCATTCACCAAACTTCTTAGACACATAATTAGTGTTTTTGCCATTAGGTTTGAGCAACACCCATGATTCAAGTGATTTTTCTCTTCTCCATCTAAAGAGATCATTATGCATGTTGGTATGCTAGGTGAAGTCTGAGAAGTTTCTTGGGCTGTGTTCATTTTTCCACAGTCTTTATTTTTAAATCTCCTGGTCCTCAGATGGCTAATCCCAACTGACCTAGACCTTCAAGTTTACTAATTATTCTGACACCTCAGTTCCACTATTGTTTCTCTGTCATTTTCATTTTAGCTATTGTATTCTTTTCTCCTGATGTGAAAGGATCTGATAAATTTAAAAAAATACATTTTATCTTACCAAATAGCCAAGACTTTTAACTATGTAGATAGTTCAATGTTGCTTATTTACTATGAAGCAATGAATCTTATAAAATAACTCTTTTTTTAAAAAAATCAAAATAGAGAGACTGGAGAGGTGGCCGTGTAATTAAGAGCACTTGCTGTTCTTCCAGAGGACCTGAGTTCTCTTCCTGGCACCTGTGCACAGGTCCTGTGGCAACAGAGGTTGCCAGGTGGTGGTGGTGGTGGCATGCCTTTAATCCCACCATTTGGAAAGGAGAGGCAGGAGGATCTTTGTGGATCTCTGTGAGTTCAAGGGCAGCCTGGTCTACAGAATGAGATCCAGGACAACCAAGAGTATACAGAGAAACTCTGTCTCAAAAAAACAACCAACCAACCCAAGAAACAAACAAAAACAAGTTCTTACAGAGGGCAAGGTGGTGGAGGCACACGCCTTTAATCCCAGCACTAGGGAGGCAGAGGCAGACGGATCTCTGTGAGTTCGAGGCCAGCCTGGTCTACAGAGCGAGATCCAGGAAAGGCACAAAGCTATACAGAGAAACCCTGTCTCGAAAAACAAAACAAAACAAAAATCTCACAGAGGTCTGGTGAGAGTGTGAGCTCCTCCTCCAACACTTTGGGTGCTCAGATCAGTCTGTTTCCACTCTCTCATACACAGTCATTGAGGCACAGCTTGCAAATGCAAAGTTCCTTCATGGGGTCCTCCTTTTTACCTTGATCCTGCACCCTAAGGTTAGGCATAGAGAGTATTTCTTTTGAAGATTTATTGTTTTATTTAACTGTATGCATGTGTTTCTGTGAGTACATTCCACATGGATGGATACCTACAGATGCCAGAAGAGTGCATCAGATCCCTGGAACTGGACTTACAAGGATCTGTGAGCCACAGGACCTCTGCACAGGTGCCAGGAAGAGAACTCAGGTCCTCTGGAAGAACAGCAAGTGCTCTGAATTACACAGCCACCTCTCCAGTCTCTCTATTTTTTTAAAGAGTTATTTTATAAGATTCATTGTTTCATAGTAAATAAGCAACATTGAACTATCTACATAGTTAGAAGTCTTGGCTATTTGGTAAGATAAAATGTATTTTTTTATTTATTCTTTGTATATAACCAATGTGTTTGGATCACATGCACCCCTCCCTCTTCCCTACCAGACTTCCACTACCTTCCCCTCTTCTCTATTTTTTAATATAGCACACTGAGACAAATTCATGCTCCCCATATACACATGGATATGGAATGATCTACTGAGCCATGGACAACCTATCAGGGCCCACACCCTGAGGATAACATATTCTTTCTCTCCAGGCAGCAATCAACTGCCAATATCTCCTCAGCTAATGGGACCTCATGAGCTTTTCCATCACCCATGCACCCGTCATCCTCCTCCTCTGGTTTTTATGATGTTTCTGCTCCCTCTTCTGAGCTTGCCCCTGAGCCTTGGGGAGGGTGGGAGGGTGATAAGATATCCCATATAGGGTTGAGCAACTTAGTTACTTGTTGTCTGTACTTTGTGTCTCTGTATTAGCTTCTGCTCATGACACAAAGGAGTTTTCCTGATGGGTGATGAGAGCTGCACTCAGATATTTATAAGGATGGGTATTTAGAAGGCAGCTTGATATTATGTCCATTTGGCAAACTATTAGCATCAGTACTAGGTTCTCTCCTAGGACCTAGGGCATCCCCAGCCAGAGTCCTTGGCCACTTTCATTCCATCATTGTGCCAGTGGGCATATCTTGGGTTGGTTGTTATAGATTTCAGAGTTCACAGCTGAGTAAATCTACTGATGACTTTCCCTCATCAGCTTGCCTAATTCTTTCTCGTATTGCCATGAACACACCCAATCTCATCTTTTCCTATTTTTCATACCTCCTCCATTTAAATAAACCCTGATCCATTTTCTTATCTCCAACCATCATCCACTCCTCTCCTCATTTAAACATTTCCACCCCTAATATGCCTCCTCTGAGCCTTCATTTTACCTAGGCTCCAAAATCCAACCCCCCCTCTTAAGACAACTCCCCTCCCCCTGTGTGACTTTTCTAGCTTCCTGGCTTCCACAAGTACTCATGTTGAAAAAAAAAAGTTGAGGCTGGGATCTGCACATGAAAGACAGCACAGACAGAGTGCAGTATTTGTCTGACTGGGCCTGAGTTACCCCACTCAGCATGATTTTTCCAGTTCCATACATTTGCCTGAAATTTTCATTTTTGTTTTAGAAAATTTTTAAGTGTTTGAAAATTTCATACATGAGTACACTGTATTTACATTACTTCTATCTCTCTCTCCCCCTTTCCAGTTCCTCCCTACTACCCACTACTGATTTTTGGGTTTAGGACCTCTTCTTGTACAATTAATTATTATTGTCTTGCACATGTGTACACACTTCACACACACACACACACACACCCTACTGAGTCCATCTAGTGTCGCTCTTATATACATGAGTTTAGAGCTGACTACCTACCTGAGATTAGCGCTCATCCCTGGAGAAACCAATTCTCCCCCACCCCCAGCAGCCATTGACTACCTGTAGCTCTTTATCTAGTAGTGGGCTTTGTGAAATTTCTCTCATCCATATTGGTGTGTCAGCTGGTATTGTCATTATGCAGGTCTTGTTTAAATCACTTAAACTCTTAATATTCATGAATGCAGCATCTCTGTCATGTTTAGAAGATACTTACTGTCTCATAGTAGGTATCTTGGTCCTCTGGTTCAGAGAATCTTTTCACCCCTTCTTCTGCGATATAACCTGAGCCTTAGATGTGAGAGTTGTGTTGTAGATGGACAAACTGGAGCTATGAGATCCACAGTCACTTATTTTCTGCATTTTGACCAGCTGTGGATCTTTGTAATAGTTTCTACCTGATGCAAAAAAGAAGCCTAAAAACTAGGGGTAAGAGCTATACTTATCTGTGGGTATAAGAATAAGTGTTTAAGTCGGGCTGTAGTGGCACACGCCTTTAATCCCAGCACTTGGGAGGCAGAGCCAGGTGGATCTCTGTGAGTTTGAGGCCAGCCTGGATTACCAAGTGAGTTCCAGGAAAGGCGCAAAGCTACACAGAGAAACCCTGTCTCAAAAAAACAAAAACAAACAAACAAAAAAAACAAAAAAGAATAAGAGTTTAGAATACAAATGGGAAATGTATTGATTTAGGAAAACGATAGCAGTAGTTTTTCCTCTAGGATCTATGACCTCTCCAGCAAGGTAGTTGGCTATGCTTACAGTACCATGGCAGGTTTATAGTCCAATAAGACAACTGTTGGTTACCCCCAAGATCTAAGTGCTACTGTTGTACCATCGAAACATTTTAAATAGCTGGTCATTCTTGTGATTTCATTTTTTAAAAAAATATGAAGTCAACTTTATATTAAGTTTTTAAAATTAATTTTAATTTTGCCATCATACCTACCAATATATTCACTGATTATGTTTCCTTTTTTTGGTAAAAAAAATTGGATCCCCATTTTGTCTCTGCTTGGGTATCAGAAGATATATCTATGCCAAGATTCTCTCTGTTAATATTTTTTGTTTTCTTTTTCTTACTTTCCTAAAAAAATGTTATCTAGAATAGGAAAATTCATACTGACAGAAAGAAAGGTGACCACAGGCTATAGGAAGGAAGAAATGAATGGAAACTTGATTCAGTTTTGAAAGGATGAAATATTTTGGACATAACTATAGGTATAATTTTGCAACATTGTGAATGCACTTGATGCTTCTGAAGTGTATGACTAAGATGTAAATTTTGAATTATTTATGCTTTCCACAATTAAAATATCCCACAATTAACCACTTATGCAGTACATCATAGTGTTGTGTAAGTACTCCACTCTAGTTAAAAAAAATATTGCCATTGCTCTAAAGTAAAATTGTAGCACAAACTCCTGAATCACAAAGCATTTCCTAGGTATCACCCTTTCAGGTCTCCAAAATCATCCATCTGTCTTTGATCTGGTACTACAGTCCATTGATGCTGCCATAATAAAATAGCACATACTGGTGGCTTAAATGACAGAAATTGATTCTTCATGGCTCTGCAAACTCAAAGTCCAAGATCAAAGTGCTAGCAATAGTAGCTTAGGTTTTTATCTTCAAAATTGATGATAGATGCTTCCCACAACCCCATTTTCTGAGACCTGGTCTCATGATGTAGTCCTAGCTAGCCTGAACTTACAGAGCTCTATATGGCTCTCCCTCTGAAGTGCTGGGATTAAAGGTGCACATCACCATGCCAAGCAATAAATGCCTTCTTATTGTGTCATCACATGATTTTATTCTCTGTGTGACGACACTCATATTTCTTCCTCTGTAAGTTCTACATACTTGCGGCATTCAATGTGATGTTTAGGTATATGTATGTACTGTGGAAAAAGCTAACTCAAACTATAGACTACCTCTATTAACTCATATAATAATTATTTTTAGGGAGAAACATCTAAAGCCTACACATTCAGGATTTTTCAACTATAAAATGTTAATTCCAGTTATAAAAAACTTTCAGTCTATTTTGCTGACTATAATATTATACTAAAATGAATAAATTATTTCCTATATCAATATTATTTTTCTATGAATTTCTTTTAAATAGTTTTTATAGTATCATGCCTTGTATTTAAACATTTAATCAACTTTGAAATGAATTTTGTACATGATGTTTGATAAGGTTCTGTTTTCATCGTTCTACATTTGGTCACCCACCATTTCCAGCATCATGTTCAAGAAACAATTCCTTCCCCTTTGACACCTTTGTCAAAAACAACTAACCATAAATTTGTGAAATTATTTATGAGATTTCAGTTCTCTTTTACTAGTCTGTATCTCCTTTGGGGTCAATACCTCATTCTGTTGATTATAATAACTTTTATAGCCTTTGAAATTAGGTAATGTGATCATGCTGGGTTTTTTTTCTTCTTGAAGAAAATCACACGTTTGAAGTCTCGTCTTTCTTTATGGATTTTAAGACTTTTTATTATAATTTTGTGAAACATCATTGGTATTTTAGTAGAGATTGCTTGGAACCTATTTTTGAATGTGGAATTATATGAATTAATTCTTCCAGCTCAAGAATGCATGGCATCTGTCTATTTCATCTTCTTTAGCTTCATTCATCAACATTTTGCACTTCAGTACATAGATCTTCCACCCACTTTAAAAATTTATTCCTAGTTATTTAATTGTTTGTTGATATTGTAAATATGATAATCTCATTAATTTCTTTCCTATATAGTTTGCCAAGTATTTAATTAATACTAGAGGAAGACCAAAAATTACTGTAGCTTAGAATCTTCTCATAACTGTCTCCTTGGAGAAACACCAATTTGAATAGCTGTGCATGCACATTACCTTTAGCTACTGAATATAGGTGGAAGATCATAGTGTCATGTTTTATGATATTTACTTTTTAAAGTTAGATTGAAATGATAGGAAAAGTAGAATCGCTTAAGTCAAATTTTGTCACTTTCTAAGCAAAGCAGCATAATGAATTCAATAAACTTCTCTTTTCAGGGAGAGAAAGAAAAACAAGCCTAGGCCTCAGACTTGGAACCCAGTATGAGTCCTGACACAATGAAACCCACAGTTAGGCAGAACATCATGGCTTCCCCCATCAGAGCAGTGTTTGTGGATTGAGCTCCAGACCTGTGTTAGCATGACAGTCAAGAATCTAACTCTAGCACTCCATTCCCAATAGCAGGCAGTACACTAGAGAAAACTTGAATGTGTTGCGAAGTTAGACAGAGAAGTAAGCACAAGACTTTGCCTTGGCTCTTAATGCTGAATTAATGAACCCCTCACCAGGAAAATGCCCAAAGTCCCTTACCTAGCTTAACACCCATAAGCAGACCACCAGGACCCATTACAGTGCCATATGGAGACCTGTGGTCCTAGTACAAAGAATTATATTCCATCAAACATCATTTCCCACTGTACAAAGCTATCTCATGCCACAAGTGCATCATAGAAGCACAAAGATAATTGCAACATGCATTATTAATCTGGCCTCTTCCCTGTAGGTTTTTGATGGGATTCAGTGTTGCAAGCATTGATAGCCATAGTACAGCGTACAAGCCAACTCTAACACCCCCACAACCCAAGAGACAATATGGCAGAAGTCACCATCTACATGAAGAAAGAAGCGGCAAAATATGTCCTAAACCATTGCTTAGAAACAGTGATATTTCCTCCATTATGAAGTTGCCAGACAGAATGCTGTACCTTAGGTCAGTGGTCATGAATAAGATATTGAGGCTCACCACAGCTCCAGACGGAGGTTACCAGATGTTCCTGAATAACGCATCAACTACAAAATTGTGTCAAATTTAGGCTTCAGTTCCTGACTCCAGTTTCCTGTCTTGAGTTCTTGCCCTGATTTTTCTCAGTGATGGACTGTGACCTGAGAGTTGAAGATTGAAATAAACCCTTCCTGCTCCAAATTACTTTTAATCATGATGTTTTATAACAAAATAGAAGCCAGCTAAGATATAAAGTAAATAAATAAAATATAAAAAAACATCTTAAACTCAGAATGTGTGGAGAAGTAAATTGCAAGTTGCTTTTTTTTTTTTGGATTGGTTGTTTTGTATTCCCCTCCCCCATCCTTTATCTTCATGGGTTCTGGGGAAGAATGGATTGTAAGGATTTTATTTTTAGTACTTTCTTTTTCCCTTTATTTTCATGACCAATATCACTATCATTTCAAAATAACTTTTCTATGATCTAAAGATATTTTTGTCAGCCTAATGCTAATCTTCAAACAAAAAATTATAATGAGGACATTCAAATGCTAATCAATTAATCAAACATATTACCAGAGAAATCATTTCACTTTGAGAGAAGATTATAGGGGGAGAAGTCCCAGATAAACAACCAACAATAACAAAATGTCAGTACTAAGACCTTAACTAGCTATAATTAACATAAATGTAAGTAGATAAAATTATTCAACAAAATTAGTAAAAGCTAATATATTAAAACAAAAAAGACATTAAAACAACCTGTCTTTAGGGAACTTATGTCACCTCTAACAGTTAAGGAATTGATGAAATTCACATAAATTGAATCATAAATAAAAAAGTAGTAATCATACTTATATGAAATGGGTTTAATTGACTAGTTTTAACGTAAACTTTTAGTTGTTTGGATTTAATTTTTACCCTGAAATGCATTCTGTATTTGGAAAATTGCAAACTTGCTACTTTGAGGTTGCATAAAAGGGTGCAGCCTCTACCTAGCTGATGCAGCTTATTCTCTGCAAGAAATATTTAACTAATGTCACCATGAATATATGGACTTACACATCACCAACTATGCACATGTATTAAAGGCCAGGTTGCTAGGGGCATAAATGAGGAAATAATAATTACATTTTTTTCTTCTGGTGAATCTAATTTCTAGTCCTACAATGACAATAGTGTAAAGCACAATGAAAGGTCTTCCTCATCAACTGCCTCTGTGCTGTTTGGTTTTATGTCAACTGTACACAAGCTAGAATTATTTGGGAAAGGGGAACCCCAATTAAGAAAATGCCCCACAACATTAGCTTGTGGGCAACCCTGTAGAGCACTTTCTTGAGTAATGACAGGTGTGAGAGATCCCAGCTCACTGAGGGTGGTGCCACATTGCTTGGTGGTCTTGGATGATATTAGAAAGCAAGCTGAGCAAGCCAGTAAGAAGCGATCCTCCGTGGCCTCTGCATCAGTCTCCACCTTGAGGTTCCTGCTTTAAGTTCCTCTCCTCACTTCCTTGGGTGATGAGAACTACAAGCCATAAGATGAAATAAATCATTTCTTCCTCTCCAAGCTGCTTTTTGTTGTGGGATTTTATCACAGTGATAGAAATCTTACCTAAGACAAAACTACAACAGTCATCTCAATTTTACTATCTTCCAACGTTCTCCTGGACTGGAAATATACAATTGCCTGGTAGTTCAATATTAATACTCATTTCGTATCACACTCTTTTCAAATTTTATTTTGTGTGTGGGGTTTTCTTTACATCACATGCACGCAGTACCTACAGAAGCCAGAGGAGGGTACTAGATCCCCTGAAACCAGAGTTACAGAAAATTGTGACAGAAAACCTGTGAAAAACAGAGGATGGGGGGCAGTGCTTTGAAATCTTGTCTTCTGGATGTGACATCGTTATCACACTCAAGAACTCACAGAAGCTGCGGTTATCTACACAAGACCCAAGCAAGAGCAAGCTAGCAAAAATTCTGCCATGGATCGGCTAGATGGGAGCTTCTGGGGGACAGAAAAATATTCTCTTTTCAGGATGTGGCCACTGATAGGGTTCTGATGTTCCAGCGGATGGTCCCACATCATAAACATACAGGCAATACTAATTCACTTAGTGGACTATAAAAATAACAAAAAAAAGAAAACGAATTTGGGGAGGGGGTCATGTTGGCCCAAGTTTAAGAGGAGTGAGAGAGGGGAACTAGGCAGTGAATGTGACCATATAAGAATATCAAGAAGAAAGAAAAACATTAAAAAAAGCTAAAACAATCAAAATAAAAGTGCCAACAACTTCACCAAATAGAACATTTTAATTTGAATATATAAATATGTATTCCATATACATAATACATAACATGTAAGTATTTGTCCCTTTAAATGAGATACTATATCTATTACCTGATTTTAAGTATGATTACTAACTTTATAAACCACGTTAAATATCATGCCATGAAAGTTGCTGAAATGCCTTGCTGATGGAAGAACTTATAGACGATGTCAAAATTAAATTTCCAATCAGAAACTAGAACAGTAAAAGACTCCACACAAAAGCTGCACCAGGAATTGTACGTTGACAAAGAAGGAGTTTAGGATTATTAACCTAAAGTTTCAAGGCATAAGGCAAACACATCATGATAACTGTGAGGAGAGAGATTCTCTATAAAACATGCAGAATGCACCTAAAAGAAAGCTTGGTAACTTTTCTTCTCAGCTCTCTCATCTCCTTTTATGAACCTTTCTGTATCATCTGTTCCTCCATTTATCAGATCAATGTTATATGCGTTTTTCCACATCTACTCCAAAATCCTACCAGCCCTCTCTAGTATTAAACCCTGCACAGTTGGCCTTCATAACTTCTTAAATAGTAACTTTCATTATTCATAACTGGGGTGTATGGTGCAGTTTTGTTTGCCTGAGGTCCATTTCTCAAGGCTATTTTGTTGTTTTTTTCTTTCTATGTAAAAGAAAAAAAGAAACAGAATTGAATGAATGCTTTAGAACAGAATTCAGAGTTCTTTCTCACAGACTCTCCTACGTGGGAGAACTTATGCTCCTCTGGTGCTCCAGATCCAGCTCTGCCTCAAAGTCCACCAACAACCTTCCCTAGGCAACACATCTGACCGTAATGTGGGATGGGTATTAGGTACAGTAGCCGTTAAGGGTCTGGGCCTCACCTCCTAGGGATTCTGATCAACTCTGCAGTTGAGCTGTACATACTGTCCCTATATTCAGTCCTTCTTTCACGAACCAAAGGCTTGTCGTTTTGTTCAAATTTTGTCATTTTTCCCAGATGTCCCCTGCTCTTAGCTCAGGTAGGGAAAGTTGTGAGTTTCCTGGATTCTGGTATGATTCCTTGAAGTATGCTTAAGGAAATGCTAGCAGTGGCCAGGATTGATCACTTGATCAAAGCGCTAGTATTGGTGACATCAGATCTGTTATTGGTAAGGGTTTTCCCAGAGGATCAAATGATATAGTCTTCTGCTTTCCTCCACCCTGTTTCAAGGTCTCTTTTCTCATGATGTGCGAAGATATTTCTCCTTTGAGAAATATGCTTTGGTACCCAAAGTTATTATTTTCAAATCATTTATTCACTTCTCTAGGCCTTTCTTTACACTCCACTGTTTCAACCTATTCAAAAAAAATGACCATTTCTTGGATACAGGAGTACAACTTTTGCAGTGGAGGAGTTAAAATTTGCCAGTTAGATTAAAAAAAAAATCATTCTATTTGCTGGTCCCCTATAGGAGCTCTTGCCCCTTTTAAAATCTACCCTTCTCCCATGACTATCATTTTACACATCAAGATGGGTGTTAGACCAAGAGATGTGTGGGCATTGCCAACCAGTACCCAACTGGTTTTTCTAATTCATTCTTACCCCAGTGTCCCAAAGCAGTACCTGTGTTTACACCCACCTGCAGACATCAGGTTCCTCGTCCCTTTTGTCAGAAGCATCATCAATCAGCTGTTGCCTTCATAAAGGGACCTGCTTCACAGGCATCATTTCTTTGCCTTTCCTCAACAGAAACTCTGTCCTCAAGTGTCTAGTCATTTCTGGCTCCAAGTCAAGGTAGAGTGGAAAAAATATCCTAGGATTATAGATTTGGAAACACAGGCAGAGTCTGCCCTCTCCAACTCCAGAGCTCCAATTACTCCTCACTCCAATGAATCCTCAAAAATCAAGCCCTCTCTACTTGTCACCCCATTTAGTCATTTGTCTCTATCAAATAGTTCTCATTTGCCACCTAGGAGATTGTGCCTTGTACCAATTTTCAATATGGGGTCCTTTTGGGGCTTCTTGCTCCAAGCCTACCACTTCTGGCATCTTAGGGGTATGCCTAAGTATAAGGCAGAGAACTCAGTAAGTCTGTTCATTGTTCTGTTCAGTGTGTTCATTGGCATCCCCACTTGAGTTACAGCCCCCGATTCTGTTAGGTTGGATCAACTTCTCTCATTTTCTTCTTCATCTGATTAATAGGCTGGCCAGCTTTCACAGAGCTACCCACAAATGACTACCAACACCAGTAGTGTCCCAAGAAAGGGAGACTAACTCAAGGAATGCTCCAGATCTTGTAATGACCTAATCACCATGAGCTCAGAATCCTATTTATTTCACTTTATAGTAACACTTAGCCTTGTCTTGAAAGTGGAATAGTAGTGATGCCTTCCAACAATTCAGAACAATAACTTGAAGAATTTACACTGACATACAAAAAACTGAAGCACCCTAGGTAAACAGGAAATAGAGGGACCTAGAAAAGAGAACCCCCCTACCTGTTCCTAGTTCTGATTTCATTTCTAGCTGGCTGAAAATCAGAAGTTTTTTTTAACATAATTGAACAGAATACCTGCAGGAAGATCTGTACCCTTTTCTCTGAGAAACATACAAGAGAGATTTTTTAATGGCTAATGAACTATATCATAAGTCTGTTCTCCCTTTATTTACATATAAAGAAGTCTTTGATTAATGTTTTATCACTGTTAGTGTTCCCTTCTCTAGCAGCAAGCCTATGCAATGTACCTAAAACATTCTCCTCCTCAAGACAGAACTCTACAAATAAGAAAACAGGAGTTGGAACAGCACACGCTTTAATCTCTAGACACAGTTTCTGAATAACTGGCTTCAGAACCTCAAATCATACATCCAGCTACCAAGACACTTGGGGGCATTTGTCTTCTCCTGTCTGTGGCTGATTCTCTTTAAGTACATCTCATCTGCCTTTAAATCAACAAACTCATCAACTTTACTTCACTATAACTCATACTCTCCACCCCCACGGCAGTTGTCACAGACCTGGATTTGGATAAGTGGAGGCCTTTAGAGGCACTGAGGGAGACTCTTCAGGTGGTAGTGCTAGCAATATTAAGTTTTAGTTGCTACCACTAGTGACAAAACTGAAGTGTCAAAACAACATCGCACAGAACAAATACAGAATGACTAGGGCCTGCCTGTAAGAGAGATTCAGGTACTTGTGGCCAAGCCTGATGAACCGGGTTTGATCCCTAGAACCCATGTGATAGAGAGAATGGACTTCTGAATATTTCTCTGACCTCTACATGCAGGCAATCACACACACACACACACACACAAACATACACACACACACACACACACACACACACACACACACACACACACAGAGAGAGAGAGAGAGAGAGAGAGAGAGAGAGAGAGAGAGAGAGAGAGAGAAAGCTGGAGAGTTTCTCTCTGGGTCCCACCAAGCCCCCACAGTCCTGCAGCCCAGTTATAAAATAATCACTCAGACTCTTAAATTACTTATAAACTGAATGGCCATGGCAGGCTTCTTGTTATCTGTTCTTATATCTTAAATTAACCCATTTTCATAAATTTATACCTTGCCACATGGCTTGTGGCTTACCAGTGTCTTACATCATCCTTCCCCTCACAGTGGCTGGCCGTGTCTCTCTGACTTCGTCTTCTTGTTACCCCAATTCTCCTCTCTGCTAGTCCTGCCTATACTTCCTGCCTGGCTACTGGCCAATCAGCGTTTTATTTATCAATCAATCATAGCAACATATATTTACAACATACAGGAATCCCATAGCACAGTCACAAAGTCACACATACATATACTCATGCATATTAAATAAATACATGCATTTTTTAAAAAATGAATAAATTAGAAGAAAAATTAATCATCAACCCAAATATTGAAAAAAATGATGGTAAACTAGACAAAGCCTCTTGAATGACTTAGAAAACATTACACTGTTGAAGAAATGGTGCTGATAAAAATGATAATTTGAAAACTAATGACAAGTCTTCCTATAGAACACACTTAAGTAAGCCATTTAATACTTACATAAAAACACACAAAACAACAGAATATATCAAATGTCATTTTATATAATATCTTAGAATGAGAAAAAAATCTTAATAAATACTACATCAGGGACTAATATGGCCTGAAGCTAGCTTGTTCAGTTCTTCTAGGGACCCTCTATGATGATGGATATAGAATGTGCCTCAGAATCATCCCAATTATTGATCAGAAGCTGGAATATTTCTCCACAAATTTGAGACTTTCCTTGGTACTAATTACCAAGAGGACAGTAAAATCTTTAGTACCTCCAGGTTTCCCAAAATCTGGTCTAAGGAAGCTCCTGAAGTGTCAGAAAATAGCACTTGGCAAAATTAGAAACCATAGATGCAATTGAAGTGTGTAATATATCATTCACAATTTACTATAAATTACTAATATTTTTCTTCCAAACAAAGACTACACAACCAATTAATCCTGTATTTGGATTGTTTATATTTTTTACTATCAGAGTTAATGCTGAATAATCTTTCTTTTAACCAGGTTTTGGAAAAATATTACAAAAAGAATCTCCCAATGTATTTCATTATATTCCTCAGCTATTAACACTTTGGTAAATTTATTTTATATTGGTATCCCTTTGTATACAGTTTTTTAAATCCTTTGAGAATCAGTTGTTTACTAAAAATCGATATAGTTGATTCTATATACCATATTTAAATATTAGTATTTCAAGGATTTATTATATGAAATATAAATATATATAAAATGAATATTTTAGCATGTCTTCTATAAAGTTTAGTATTAATTGTGAACCTGACAAAATCTAGAATCATGAGGGAGACTGATCAAGCTCTGGGTATATCTGTAAGGGAAATGTTGATTATGTTAAATAGAGTGTGAAGACCGATCTTAACTGTTGCAGGCAAGACCATTTTGTGGACAAGGTATCCTAAACTGTCTAAATGGAGAGAATAAGTGAGCACTGGTAAGCAAGCATTCATTTCTTTCTGTTCTTGATTACTGTTGAGATGGAACAGCTACCTCAAGACACTGTGGCTTCCCATTATGATGGTATGAAGTAAACACTTCCATCCCTAATTTGCTTTTTTAAAGTGTGTTTTATCATAGATACAGAAAAGAAACAAAGACATTCCCTTACTGAAATCTTTATTCACATGCACACAAAATATATTCCCACATCTATTAAAAAACAAACAAACAAACAAACAAAAAACCTTTTCCCTGGGTTCGATCCTCAGCTCAAAAAAAAAAAAAAAACCAAACCTTTTATTGATTCTTTATGGGTTTCACATTATACATCCTGATCCCACTCATCTCCCTGTCCCCTCACATCTGCCCTCTGCCCTTGCAACCCCCCAAAACAAAACAAAATATAAAAGAACAACCAAAAACCAAACAAACAAACAAAATTTTTAAAAACAAGCCAAAACAAAAGAAAATCTACTCTTGGAAGCTGTAGAGTGGCCTAGTGAGTCACACAGTATACCCTTTAGTCCATGCATCTTTACTTGCAAATGTTCATTGCTGAGTCATTGGTCTGGTTCGAGTCCTCTGGTTTCTGCTGCATTATGGATACTGGGCCCTCACTGGGGCTCCTCTTGGATATCCTGTTGTTGTCCTGTGTCGTGGAGATCCTGCAGCTTTGGATATGAAGGTCTGACCCCTTCCCATGCTCCTGCAGATCATAGATGAGGTGGATGTAGGGTGGGTCAACTCATAGTCCTTGTTCTGTGTCTGGGTGGTTCTGGGTTGGTCAGCCCGCCAGCTCGCCCTCATTGTCACTACCTCCTCCATCTATTTCAGTAGAATCAGGTAATATAAATTGTTCAGACTTGTGGTTTTATTTTCCTGAAATATTACATTAATGAAAATATTTTCAGATTAGCAAACACTTAACTGTTTGTTTTTAATGTCTTATTAAACTTGACAATAATTTGATTGCTTTAATTCCTAACTTATTATATTGGTATTATTTCTACAAATAAATACATGCAGATTTTTCCTCACAAAGAAAGTCAGTTTATTCACAAAAGTTATCATCAATCATATTAATTCATAATTACCTAAAGCACAAAAATATACTAGAATTCAGAATTTAGCATTTTCATGTACAATATATAATATAAAATTTATATATGTACACATATATACAAATATTTTTATATGTCTAAATGTGTGTATACATATGTAAGAATATATACACTCACACAGGTATCTCTTTTCAGTTTTACTTTTTTCTTATTTTATTTGCTTAATTTTAATCTTTGACAGTTTCATAAATGTACATACTGAATTTTCGGCATTCTCAGTCTCCATTGTCTTTTCTCATCCCTCCCCTGCCTGTCATGGAAACTCTTTATCTGCCCAACAGTTAGGCCCCTACTTCTTTTTGTGTATGACCCATTGAGCTTAATTAGAGTTTCTTGCATGGCCATAGGTAAGAATTACAAATTTCTTAAAAACTGTGTTCTATAAATAAATATAACATATTTGTTTTTTCAGCAGTCTAATATTCTATACCATGATTATAATTTACTGTTCTGTTTTCCTATTGATGCAAGCTTAGATCATTTTCCTATTGCAAGCATTATTTCAGTGCTGATTTGTATACATGCCTCTTTTGTACTTCTTTCACTTAAATAAATTTTGGGTTTTATTTCACTTTCCTGTCTGTTTTTCAGAATAATTTTGATGTCTTATTTTCTGCCATGATTTCCCAAACATTTCTTGAGTGGTATCATCCATATATAAATACCAGATTCACAAATTCATCCACTGGATATTTTAATTTAGTAAGTGCTGGCCACAAGAGTTTATGCTTTTAAGACATAGCTGAGGTAAGTTTTATGATTGAACAAGTTCATGACACAGATAATTTATAAGGTGATGTTTCATTCCATTAATTTGCTGAATTATTTTTTTTAGCTCGTAGTACAGTTCAACTTCCATTTTTAAAGATTTATTTTCCCATGGAAGCAAAAATAACAAAAAAAGAAAATCTTTATAATTTTAAACAATTTAGTTTTTATGACTTTTGTTCCTTTGCTTTTTTGCTTTGACAATGGCTTACTGTGTTGACACAGAACTTGTTATACAGAACAGGCTAATGTCAAACTTGGAGGCACCCTTCCACCCCTTCTTTCCAAGCACTGGGATTACAAGTATGTGCCACCATAGCCAAATTGCTATTGCAGTAATAATAATATAGTCTGGGTATTTTAATATGATTAAACTTCCCATATGTTCTTTCATAAATTTTATATATATATATATGAAGGAATAGTTTCTTAGCTCATACAAAGATGAAATATTATAAAAGATTATTTAATATTGAGCATAACAACACCTAAGCAAGATAGCAGTTAAATTATAACTTTAAAATAAAGGTTTCAAACAATGCATTTCCCTAAATTTCCTACTCAAGAAAATAATCCATTTTGGTAGCCTCTGCAGTAGATACTATACACCCATGGAGCCACAAATAAAAATACTCCTCACTGAGCTATAATTTCTACTTTGGTTTTCATCGTGCTCTTTCTGAGTTGTCATCTTCAAAGATCAAACAACATAGCTAACCAGTTTAAAGTATAGGACTAGAAATCAGTTTCTTAGTACATGTTTACATAAAGAAAGTTATAAATCTGCCATTGGGATTAGGCAGGTGAAGGACATCCACATGCCCTCCTCCAGCGGCTTGCCCTGAAAGGTAGAAAAAACCCTGAGCTGTTAGGGTGCCATTATGGTGAGCAAATATATAGTGGGGTATGGGAGAGGGAGAGGGAGAGAGAACCAAATGGTTCATGTCCTATGGAGAGGCAGGTCTGAAGAGGCGAAGGTGGTGAGAAATGGGCTGACATGGGTGACCTGATTGCCACCGGGGGCCATAGTGAAGTCTGGGCCTGAGCGGCTGCCAAGGGCCCTGTCTGGGTCAAACTGCAACTACAGTCTGTGTGCATGACTGTGGCTCCTGTTACCACTCAAGTCTGTAAGGACAGGACTGCACAAAGTTGTTCCCACCCTTCACTAGCTGCAGCACTTGGGAGAACAGTCCTTGCACTTGACTGGGTAGTGCAACAGAGTTGACCCTGTTGGCAGGGGCATGCATGAGCTGATCCTAAGTGCGTGAGAGTAGGAGAACTATTTCTTCCCTTCATCTGTCATGGGCCATGGAGAGATATCCCCCACCCCTCAGTCTCTCACTTGTAGTAAATCTGGCCCTGAGTTCATGAGAGCAAGAAAGCAGATCTTGTCCCTCACTAGCTACATCACTCCAGAGAATGGACTCTGCCCCTGCCTGGGCAACACAGTAGAGCTGGCCCTGGTGGCATAGGTGTGGGAGAACTGACCTGAGGGCATGACAGCAGGAGAACTGGTCCTACCCCTTGCTCATTGCTTCATGGGGTGAACTAGCTGGGGCAATGCCAGAGAGCTCACCCTGGTGGTGAGGACAGGGGAAAGCTGGCAGGCTGACCAACCCTGCAACTACCTAGGCCTAGAATCAGGGCTATGAGTTGGCCCATCCAGCATCAACGCCATCTGTGATCTGCTGGAGCACGTGAAGGGGCCGGTCCTGTAGATCCAAAGCAGCAAGATCTCCATGACACAGGGCAACAACAGGATATCTGGGAGGAGTTCCAGTGAGAGCCCAGCATGTATAGTGTAGTAGAAGTCAGAGGCCTCGAACCAGACCAATGGCTCTTTGCAATGAACATTTGCAAGTAAAGATGTATGGACTAAAGAGTAGTCAAGATCAACAAAACAAGTGACAGCTTATGATGGTGAGGATGTGGAGTAAAGAGAAGCCTCATCCATTGCTGATGTGACTACAAACTTGTACAGCCACTGTGGAAATCAATGTGGTGGGTGGTTCCTTAGGAAGATGGGAATCAATCTATATGAAGACTAGCACAACCACTCTTGGATATATACCCAAAAGATACTTCATCTTACCACAGAGACACTCCCTAAACTCTTTTCACAATAACCAGAAAATGGAAAAACTTAGATGTCTCTCAATAGAATAATGGATAAATAAAATGTGGTACATTTACATACTGAAATATTATTCAGTCATTAAAAAATGAAATCATGATATTTGTGGGTAAATGGATGGAACTAAAAATATCATCCTAAGTGAGGTAATCCATACCCAGAAAGACAAATACTGTGTATATTCTCTTATATGTGGATATAAGCTGTTAAGTCAGTGATAACTAAGCTACAATCCATAGAAACACTAGAGGTTAGGTATAGAGTAAGGAACGGGGGGGGGGGGTGGTGGGAGATAAATCTCCCTGGAAAAGAGAAATAGAATAGATAGTTATGGATGGATGGATGGGGGTGATTGGAACAGATGCATCAAGTGGGTAAGGAGAGGAAAGAGAGGGATAAGGGAAGAATTTCAAGGCTAGACAACTAAAATTAGGGGACATTTGAGGGGATTATGGAAACCTAATACAGTAGAAGCTTCCTAAAATACATACATACATGAAGGTGATCTAAAGGAAATCACCAAATAGCAGGATAGAGAGAACCCCAACTTTCTATTTCTTGTCACCAAATAAAGCTTCCAGTACCAGGACTGAGTTAGATCTAACTGAGTTGTTGGCCAAAGTAGTCCTAAGGGAACCTGTAAAAGCCCTGGCTGTTGCCAAGACTATAGGTTGCAGGCCACAACCTAACAGCAAGGCCCCATTGCTGAAGACAGCACCTACACAACTCATTGAACATGGTGAAGTCCAGCTGGTGCCTACATAAGAGCCTTCATCCCTACATTTTAGCGTCTTTGGTACAGGAAGGTACTCTGCAGGCTACCAAAAGAGAAGCTTAAACACCAAGCCAGCTACAGTGGGGTCCTGACTGCAAGATATGCTATGGCAACAGTGGCATAAAGCTTGAGGGAGTAACCAACCAAGATATGACTTAACTTAAGGCCCACTCCACCAGATGGAACCTATACATAACACTGCTTATGTGACCAAGAACTGAGATCAGATAGCTTGGGGACATAGGATAAAAAAAATACCACTCTTCTAACAAAACAAAACATAATAATAAAATGACCCCTAATGACATTCTGTTATACTATTAGATCAGTGCCTTTTCCCACAATCATCAGAGAAGCTTCTTCCAGCAGCAGATGAGAACAAATATAGAGACTCACAGCCAGACATTATGCAGAGAGTGAGAGACCTTGGAACACTCAGCCCTAAACAGGATGTCTCCATCAAATCTCTCCCATCAGGCTCAGGTGTCCCGGCCAGCAGGCAAGCAGGATCTTCAGCAGAGACCCTAGAAGGGGTAATGGTGAATGAAAGGGACAAGAGACACAAAGAATTGACAGCAAGACAGTATTCTGATCAAGCTGTAAAATTTTATTTTTCTCAGGTGGGTTTTATAGTAAGTAGACCAGGAAACTTTCTTTGGGAAAAGATCAAGGGACTGTTGAGTTGCCAAGGAACCCAACCAAGCAACCTAACCACAAAACATTGTTACTAATGGTTACTGTAGCAGAAAGATAAGGAAATGTTATTTTCTAATAACCCAGGACTTGTCCAGGCACATCAATCTGGTTAGTGGCTTAATACTAGACAACAGAAACTTAACTCAGGCAGGCAATATGGCATGGCTCTTAAAATTGTCCTCTGCACTCAGGGAACCCTGCAGTAGAGGAGGCCGAAAGAATGTATGAGACAAAGAGGATGGAGGACACCAGAACAAAGCCCTCTAAATCAATAGAGCAAAGCCCACTATGAACTCACAGAGACTGAAGCAGCAGGCACAGGGCCTGCATGGGTCTGCACCTGATCCTCCGTATGGATATTATGGCTTCCAGTTTAGAATTTTTTTCCTTTCTTTATTTTTGGAGCTGAGGATCGAACCTGGAGGCTTGCGCTTGCCAGGCAAGTGCTCTACCACTGAGCTAAGTCCCCAACCCCCCTAGAATTTTTATGAGACTCCTGAGTGTGTGAAGGAGTGGGTCTCTGATTTTTGTGTCTGCTCTTGGACTCTTCTGTTGGTTTGTCTTGTCCAACTCCAATGTGTTAGTTTTTATTTTATCTTACAATATTTTATTTTGTTATGTTTAGTAGTTATCTCTTATAAGGCTGTTTATTTTCTAATGAGATACAGAAAGGAAGTGGATTTGGAGGGGAGGGCTGGTGGGGGGATTTGGAGGAGTAGAGGGATGGGAAGCTATCATCAGGATATATTATGTGAGAAAAAAATCTATTTTCAATAAAAGGAAAAAAAAAAAGAAAAAAAAACACTACAATAGAAGCTGCAAACCAAACAATATAAGACTTTGATAGATGGGATCAGTAATAAACATGACAAAAGCTACCATTGGTGACTTGTAGATACAGCATCCAAATTTTCTGAATGTAAGAAGCCAGAGGAAACACAATGAAAAGCATCAGTATCAGGGACTTACAGAAACATAATAAAATGGCTGAGGCTACAGTGTTATTTTCTGGAAGGTGAAATAAGAGTATGAATGTGGTTTAAAAAGGATTTGAAGAAATAATGGCTGACTAGTACTCAAAGACAAGCACAAGGAGTGGAAGGTTAAAAATAGAACTATTCTTATTTGCAGATGACATGGCTGTCTACATGAAATATTTCAACAGTTCTCAAAAAATATACTTAGTAACCAAAATACAACTTTAGAAAACCATTTGGACAAAAGAAATCAGTTTCTTTTATGTATGCTAGCAATATAAATGTGGAAATTGTAATAGAAAGAAACATAATATTTGAAAATTCATAAACAAAATTTTTAGGGTTTAATATGAGAAAAATATGCATGTTAGCTGTAATAGGAATGTTTCAAAACATTAAATGGAAGAAAATGGAGACTTAATTCAGAGTTATATTATAATGTGTTTATGGATTGGAAAACAACATTGAAAAAATGGCAATTTTTGCAAAATTTTTCTAAATTTTTAATTTAATGTTTATAAAAATACTAGTGGCTATTTTGTAGATATAGGCAATGTTATTTAATATTTATATGGAAATTCACAAACCCTACCACAGCTAAAACACATTTGGTAAAAATAATAAGGTTTAAGAAGTCATTCTTTGTGACTTTAATTGTACACATACTACAGAATTCAAGACAGTGACATAAATATGGACATACATATCAATGAAACATAGTGTGGAAATGCATTCATACACATCTGTGCAACTGAATTTTGAGAAGGATGCAAAACAATTTTCTATACAAAGGAAAGAAATTTAATTAAATAATTGTAAAACAATTGGATATCCATAGTGGGGGCAAAATACCCCTACAAACCATACAAATTCAACTCAAAGTAGGTCAGAGGTTTACATGTTAAGGGTAAAAGTCTAATGCTTCTTGACAATATCGTAATAGAAAAATATCTGGAATCCAGGCTTAGGAAGAGTTGTTTGACTTGACCTCAAAAATTACTTTGTAAACAGTACAACAACAAACCAGAACTCATTGAAATAATAACTTAAAAAACCCCTCTTGTTCTATAAAAGACACAGTGAAATAGATGAAAATACAAGCTACAGAAAGGGAGAAAAATTTGCATACCACCTTGCACATGTGAACTCTTAGTGTTTATGACAAGGCATCATTTGAAAATTCACAAGACCTGCACAAGTTCAATGACAGACAAAATCCCACAATGGAGTGGAAGGGAGTCACAAAATCTCACCCCTAGCAGAGGAGCTATTGGCAGTTGATAACCGGAGAGGCAGAGAGTCCATTTTCTTTGAAGATGTGACCCTTGGTAAATCAACTGTGCTCAAGTGGAAGGCCACAGATCCAAGAGTACATGTGCAGCAAAAATCAGACTTGGTGGGTTAAAAGAAAAAGAAGAGAATACAAAATTGGATGGATCTTTGAGGATCTGTGAAAGGTGAAATATGGTCAAAATACATTGTACAAAATTCTCTGGGGATTAATATAAAAAAATCAAGAACGATACACACTGCACCATCCCTAATCTATAATATTTTCTCCATGTAAGAAATTTCTAGTTTATCACTTATTGAAATTGCATAAATAGGGAGGTATAGATTATAAACAGAAAAGTACATTTCCTCATTTTAGCTTTCTGTGTGTCTTGCTATATAATTGTCTTTGTGTGTGTGTGTGTGTGTGTGTGTGTGTGTGTGTGTGAAGTACTAGGAATTGAACCTGAAGCCTCACACATACTTAGCAGACTCTCTACCACTATGGTATAACCTCAGCTTTTTTCTTTTATTAAAAGAAATTTAGATACCATCTTGCTAAATTACCCAGACTGTCATTGAAGTTACTCTGTAGCCCAAACAGTCCTTGAAATTGTGATCCTCTTCTCTCAGCTCCCTATTACTTGGCATTATAGGGTGCCACTAGGGTAGGATTTATACAGCACTTTTATATTTAGGATTCAAAAGGAAGACATCTCAAGCAACCATTTATATATTTATTAGAGCTGAAGAAGGAAGTCATATTTTATATTACAAAAAGTGGCTCTAGTCATATTTTCCAGTTTTAGCCATGAATACTGGTTTTCCAACTGTATTAGACAGGGTTCTTGAGAGGACGGAACTGATAGAATGAAAAGATATACTAACCTTGCTTGTTGGCTTCTGTAGTTCCAATTTGTGATAATTGCTCTTACTAACTGAGGTGTGTTAACCCAGGATATAGTTTTGTGCTTAAAAACTCACTCTGAGAAATGCTTGGAACTGCAGTGAACTTCTGAACACCCAGGGTAGTTGCCATCTGGCTGATAAAGACTTCCTATTGTCTTGAATACCTGTCTGAGTAGTCTACTCTGGTGGATACCTCACAGTACTCAGAAGGCAGAGGCAGAACCAGAGGCTATGTCTATGAGTTCAATGCCAGCCTTGTCTACATAGATGCAAATTAAGAAAAGTAATAGGAAAGGAAAAATTCCCTTACCAGCTGCAACACTCAGGAACGTGGATTCTGTGTATCACCTGGGCAGCACAGTAGAGCTGAACATATTGACCTGGATGAGAACTTGACTGTGGAAGATCTGGCCCTGCCCCTTATCTGCCATATGGTGGTGTGGGCAGGGAAGGGATGCTCTCCCACACCCTTCCCCTTGCTTCCTGTGGCAGGTGGGAGAGCTGGCCCTGAGGTCATGAAAGCTGGAGATCTGTCCCTAGCCCTCATCAGCTGCAGCACTTGGGACAGTGGCCCCTACACCTCGCCTAGGCAACACAGTAGAGCTAGTCCTGACAATCCAGGTGTGGGAGAGTAAAACCTAAGGGTGCGAAAGCAGAACTAGCCCCACATGATGCTTATCACTAGCTGGACAATGCTGGAGAGCTCACCCTGTTGGTGAAGACAGGGGGGAGATGGAGGGCTGAGCAGCCTAGATACCACCCAGACCCAGAACCAGTGTTATGAGTTGGTCCACCCCCAAATACACTCCATCTATGAACTGCAGGAACATGTGAAGGGACCAGTCCTGCAGATCTAAAGCTACAGGATTTCCATGACACAGGGCAACAACAGGATATCCAAGAGAAGTCTCAGTGAGGGCCCAGCATTGATAGTGTAGCAGAAACCAGAGACCTCGAACCAGACCAATGATTCGTTGCAATTAACACTTGCAAGTAAAGATAAATAGACTGGCCAGGCAGTGGTGGCACATGCCATTAATCTTAGCACTTGGGAGATAGAGACATGTGGCTTTCTGTGAGTTCTAGGCCAGCCTGGTCTATAAAGCAAGTTCCAGGACATGCAGGGCTATTACACAGAGAAACACTGTCTTGAAAAACCAAAAACCACTCCCCCCCAAAAAAAGATGTATAGACTAAAAGGTGTGAAAGACTCAAAGAATAAATAAAATAAAAAATTTAATTAAAAAGAAGAAGAAAGGAAGGATTTTACAGGAGAACACAGTGGCACATGAGGTTGTTGAGATAGTCTTAGAGGAACCAGAAGCATGCTCGTGTAGCAAGAAAGACATCATTTATCTATTCAATACCCATATATCACTTAGCTAAGCAGTGCTATAGGTACTTAGGGTACATTAATGAGGCATTGGCTAATATCCTATCCTGTTTATTTCCCTGTGGAAGACACACAATAAAATGCCAAATAGCATATGAGTAAACTGTATTTTAGTCAAATAAACAAGAGTATAGAAAATACTAATAAAAAGAAACCTGGGTCTTGGGGATTTAGCTCAGCACAAGGCCCTGGGTTCGGTCCTCAGCTCTGAAAAAAAAAATAGAAACGTGTAGAATTAGTGGTATGGGATAAAAGTTCAACACTGGTGCTGGAGAAATAGCTCAGCAGTTGGGGACATATGCTGCTTTTGCAGAGGACCTGAGTTTGGTTCCCAGAACCCAGGTTCCCAACACCCGCATCAGGTAATTCACAACAGTTTTCAACTTGCTCGTGGCTCCTGGAGCTATCTATGCATTTGGACTGAGTTTCCTAGAGGAGCATCACAAGCTAGTGTCATCAGCTAGCCCTAAATGAGCCAATTGGAGTCCACTGCCTACTTGAAATTTGAGACCTGTTGTCAGACAGGCACTGAAGGCTTAGGGAGCTTTGCTTCAAGCTCCTCACCAGAAAGGGGAAGTTGCCTCTGCTGAGGTACTAGAAAACTAAAAGTATTTTCCCTGCCCTCCCAGTTAAGTTAGTTTAAACTGTTTTCACTCCTTTTTTTGTGGGCAAAGGTGGGGGGGGGCAGTTCCAGACAGTGTTTCTCTGTGTAGCCCCCTGACTGTCCTGAAACTCGCTTTGTAGACAGGGCTGATGTGGAGATTGGCCTGCCTCTGCCTCTGGAATGCTGGGATTAAAGGCAAGGGCCACCACCACTGACTCAGTTTTTCTTTTCTTTTCTTTCTTTCTTTCTTTCTTTCTTTCTTTCTTTCTTTCTTTCTTTCTTTTTTTTTTTTTTTGTAAAATAGAACCTTCGGGGTCTAAATTATCTTGATCCAGGCTTTGGAGATTAATGTGTGATCTAGCTGGATCTCTCAGTGTGTCCCCAGGATGATGCTCACTTGAGGCATGGTATATCCTGAGGTGATTAGCTTCGATTGTGTGAATACTTACAGAGTTTAATGTTCTGGAACCATCCTTTGTCTTCAAAAATTTATGTTCCTCAGGCTGACCTGGTTGTGCATGTCTGTGATCCTAGCTTTTCCAAGACAGAGGTAAGAAGATGCCTTGTCTACATAGTGAAACCTTGCTACAGAAACCCCCAAACCAAAAGTTCTTTACTCTTCTTTTATACTTAATTTTGTTTTTGTTATATGTCAGCTTTTTTAAATAGTAAGGACGGAAGTGTCTATTTATTTCTCTTTTTACTGTATTTCATTTCCTTAGTTTAAAAAATGCTTTTGACATCTGAAAAGCAACAACATAAAAATTACTTTCTAGGGGTTGGGGTGGTGGAGCGCTCACCTAGCAAGCACAAGGCCCTGGGTTCGATCCTCAGCTCAAAAAAAAAAAAAAAAAAAAAAAGAATCTTTCTAAAAATGCTGCTCTGGTGTTCATAAACCATTTTCCTTTGTGTTTATCTTTCTAAGTATTTATTATTCCACAGATTCCATAGCCTGTATTTTTTTGTTGTTTGTTTGTTTTTGAGACAGGATAAAAAATGTGATATTGTGTTCCCCCAAAATATTGTGTGTTCCCCGAAATAAACTTATCTGGGGTCAGAGAACAGAGAGCCACTAGAACAGAGCCAAAAATGGTGGCTAGAAAATGGGTCAGAGCAAGCCATAGCAGAAGTTGGGCGGTGGTGGTGCACACCTTTAATGCCAGCACTTGGGAGGCAGAGATAGGCGGAACTCTGTGTGTTCAAGGATATAGCCAGCATGGAGACACACGCCTTTAATCCCAGAAATCCAGCCTTTAATCCCAGGGAGTGACAGCAGAAAGTAGAAAGATATATAAGGCATGAAGACCAGAAACTAGAAGCATTTGGTTAGTGAAGCATTTGGCTGGTTAAGCTTTTAGGTTTTGGAGCAACACAATTCAGCTGAGAGCCATTGGGATGAGGATTCAGAAGCTTGCAGTCAGAGGAAAGAAGACCAGCTGAGGAACTGGCGAGGTGAGATAGCCGTGGCTTGTTCTGCTTCTTTGATCTTCCAGCGTTCACCACGATAACTGGCCTTGGGTTTGATTTTATTAATAAGATTCCTTAAGATTCATGCTAAAACAGGGTTTCTCTGTGTAGCTTTGTGCCTTTCCTGGAACTCACTCCGTATCCCAGGCTGGCCTCGAACTCACAGAGATCCTCCTGGCTCTGCCTCTTGAGTGCTGAGATTAAAGGCATGACCAACCACCGCCCAGCTCCATAGCCTGCATTTTACTTTCAATCTATCTTAGATAATTTTTTTTGGTCCTGTGTATTTTGGATTCCAAGTCTTTCTTGAACTTGGATGTTCATTTATTTTCCCAGATTTAGGAGCTTTTCAGATATAATTTCACTGGCTAGGTTTTCCATGCCATTAGTTTTCATGCCATATCCTCTCTCTACCCCAAGGATCTTATATTCCCAGAGCTTTTGAAAGTTGTGGTCAGGCTTGTTAATTTGATTTTGTTTATGGATGTCTAAATGTAAAGTTTTCTTGAGCTTTTCTTCCAACCCTAACCTTTCTTTGGCTTGATTTATTATATCAATAAAGCTTTTTAAAAATTTTATTGGTTGTTTTCCTTAGCTGGTTGTTTTCAAAATATCAATGTCCTTGCTAACTTGAATATTTACATTCTGAATTTATTTCCTTACTTGTTCGTAGGTTTATAAAGCCATTTGGTAATGTTTAAGTAGACTTTTGAATTAATTGTCTAGGATTTGAAGAGTTTCAGTATCTTGGATTGAGTACTTAGGGATTAATGATGCTTATGCCTGTACAAGGAATCTTAAAAGTTCTTATTAATAAAATCAAACCCAAAGCCAGTTATTGGGGTGACTTCTGGAAGATCAGAGAGACAGAACAAGCCACAGTTTCCTTACCTTGCCAGTTCCTCAGCTGGCCTTCTTTCCTCAGACTGCAAGCTTCTGAGTCCTCATCCAGAATGTATTGCTCCAAAGCCTAAAACCTTAACCAGCTAAAATGCTTAACCACCCAAATGCTTCTAGTTTCTGGTCTTCATGCCTTATATAATCTTTCTCTTTCTGCCCACACCCCCTGGAATTAAAGGCTCGCTTTCAGGGATTCAAGGCGAGTGTCACCACGCTTGGCTGTATCCAATGTGGCCTTGAACTAACAGAGATCCACAGGGATTTCTGTCTCTGGAATGCTAGGATTAAAGGCGTGTGCTACCTCTGCCTATCCTCATGTTTAATATTGCGGCCGTCCTATTCTCTGAACCCAGATAAGTTTATTAGCCTGCACAATTTTTCAGGGAACACAATACCACATTTCCCCTGTTTTTGTCTAAAATTAAAAAAAGCTTATAACTAATACAAGAAAAATCATATCCAATAAGTATATACAATATACATAGTCAAGATTACATTATCAATGTCTAGTCCATTAACATTTGACAGATTCAGATAAAAACTCCATTAATATATAATGATGTTTAGTCCAGTAACATTTGATAAACTCAGACAAAAAAATTTCATTACTTATCCTATTTAAAACAAATAGTTCCTTTTTAAAAGTATTTTTTCTTTTCATAATAGATTCAGTAATCTACCTTTTGTCATTTATATATCTTCCTCTTTTTTCTTTTTACAATAGACTCAGTGATCTACCCATTTATTCTATTATTTCTTTATCTTTTTTCTCAGAGTAGATTCAGTGATCTACCTCATATCTATATTCTCCTTTTTCTTTTTAAACAAAAACTATTTTGGGTTAATTGTCAAGTCCTATATCATTTGTCCAGCCACTTCATAATGAGAAAGTGCAGGGCTTGTTTCAAGTCCTTGTTCAAGTAGTCTGTTAGGCTGGATCATCTCAGCTAGCCATCTCGAAATTGTCCTGAGCAGTTTGTAGTCCAAAGTCGATCTTTCTGTGGTGCTAAAGGCTTTAGCATAGTCCACATGAATTCATCTATAGTGATATTTTATTTGTATTGAAATGTGATTTTAGTTGTATGCTAATAAGGTTGCCTTGGGGTCAGAGAAAGCCAGAGCAGAAGCTGGGCGGTGGAGTGGTGCACGCCTTTAATCCCAGCACTTGGGAGGCAGAGATAGTTAGATCTCTGTGTGTTCAAGGACACAGCCAGCATGGCAGACACACACCTTTAATCTCGCAGACACACACCTTTAATCTCAATACCAACAATAGAAGACCTGGAGGTCTGTACAGACAGGCAGTGACAAGGAGGTCATGTGGCTGGGTTTACAACCAATGAGAAAACAGAACAGAAAGTCTATAAAAAAAGACAGGACACACAGAAGTAGGTCTCTTGTGGAGAGGAAAGACAGCAGAAGCAGTGAGGGTAAGGCTCTCAGCTATTGCTCTGTCCTCTTGGTTTTTAACTCTGCAACTGGCTCTGTGTTTCTTATTTAACAAGATGGTTACATCTATGTTCATCTTTGTTGGGTCCCGTCACCTTTTGAAGATTTCAAAGTTGCTGTTAGGCGTGGTCATGGTTCCCTTTAGATTTTTTTTTTTGTGTGTGTGTGTGTGTGGGTGTGCCTCCTCTGTGGTTTGGAGCAATCACAGTCTGATAAATGTCTGTCTCAGAACCATGAACATTCTTCCCTAGAAGAGAAAAGACAGAACAGCAGTGAAGGACGGTTACATCTATATATGCCATATGTTTTCATGTTTCTGTTTTGTTACTTTCGTATCACATAGACTCTATACCTCACCCAGGTTTGCTGGGAGACTGTCTTAGTGAGTAGCTTTCAAGGAAAGGCTCAGTATCCACTAAAATCACAGCCATTGTAATAACTATAAATATCACACTTAACCATGTGTATAAATAATCATACAATTGTAATCAATTTCAATCAATTGTTTAAAGTCAACTACTACTGCACCAATGACTATAAAATAGAAAATAGCAAAAATAACATGTAACAAGTGATGAAGTTAAAAACCAATTTGGGCAAAAGTAGAAATGGAGATGAATGAAATAAATGAGGGGACCAAGGAAGAGGACATTAAAAAGCAGCAAGGCTAAATAAAAGAAAGGCAAGGAAAAATGTAAATGTAAAGAGGGAAAGAAAAGAGGAAGAAAAATTTAAAACACTGATTGCACAATTAAGAAAATTGTGAGCAAAATTAGGTAGCTGTAAGAGAAATACAACTTGGAGGTTTAAAAATAAAATGACTGAAAATATAGTAGAAACAAAAGAGAGCAGCATAGAGGCAAGTAAAAGAAAAAATATGAAATTAGAAAAATGTCTAAATATCAGAGCAGCTTCTTTGCAGGTCCGAATAGAGTCTGCCACAGGAGGGTAGCAGATGGATGGACTGAAATTGGATCGGCCTGTTCTTTTGAGGCTTGTTAAGACTGGACCTTCAAGGATCAGATGTCCAACAAGGCTGCTATCTTTTTAGGAGCTTCCAATCTTTGTGTCTCAGGAGCCTCTGCTATCCACACAGTACTTTGTTGTCGTCTGTGTGATGAACAGGTTTTTGTCTTGGTTCAGAAACTCACCAGTTCAGAAACTCTGAGCTGGCTAAGGTCTATGCCAAAGTGTGTCTACCAAGTGCATTTTAGAATGAAAGAAGAAACAGCACTGAGATTTGTGTTTGATGGTCAGTCTCCACACATTTGCATCCTACCATCCAGGACACTTTATGACAGGGAGGGAACTGCAGAAACCTAGCGCTGTGGTGGGCTTAACATTCAGAAATTCTTATTCTCAAAATCATGAATTATATGCCAGAGAGATAGCTCTAGCTCTCAAACTGATTGCTGATTGCAAGTACAATATTATCAGTGTCCTTAGTCATCCTTTGGTTATGAGGTATGCTTCCTGCTCCAGGTGATGGGATCTCCTACCACTGTGCCTTTCACTGTGGTACCTGTCAATTGAACTCAAAATGTCTGTGTCTGATCTTCACCTTCTATATAGAGACACACACAAGCAGTGTGTCCCTAGCCATGATTTTGTGATTACACTTTTTGTTTCTTTTGGTTTAACAGAGCAACTCTGTCTCAAATAACAAGCCCTTCTCAAGATGGCACCTACCTACAACACTTGGACAGGAATAGGCCCGGAATGGATTTTTTCTCTCATGTAGGTGGAGTCACCTCGATCTACCCAACTTGACTTTAGGTATGTGAGAACTGTGGGCCTGTCCTTTGGGTGGCAGTGCTTCCAGTCTCTTCTCCAGACTTCCTTAGCTTACCTTCATGATGAGGCTTTGCCTTTTTCTTCCTCATCATGGAGCTGCTGCTGGAACCTTGGCTACTTGCTCCTTTTGGCTGCATAGCCCTCTGTCTCTGTGCTTTTCACCTGTCCTGTAACATATTTTCTTAATTTTTATACTATCCCAGTATCTCTGTGTGTACCAGAGTCTATCCCTTCTTACCTTGACTTTCCTCATTCACTATGTGCCACCCTAGGCAGATCCTAATTTGACATCTTCCTCTGGAATTTTATGTTTTCTTGTGACTAAATTGAAATTATGCATCTGTGAAAAAATATACATGCTTTTCGCTTTCCCCACTCATCTTGTTGGTATGCAGGGCATTCCCACCAAAATGCTTTGGGAGTGGCTAAGTATATGACAGTCAACATTAGACAGATGAAATTCACAGAAGCTAACGAGCAACACTTACAGTCTAGGAGAAAAGCACCCTACATTGCAGGTAAAACTATACAATGTTACATTCTGGAAGAAAGTGTACAAGAAAAGCCTGTGGAACATTCTTGGTAGTATTGAGAGAAGGGAATGATCTTCATTTCATGGGAGAATGATTGTTCTGTACAATACTGTGGACAACCATCTGCTGCTCGAGGGAAAAAAACAGTGTGCTTTGAGCCTCTAGATAGGAAAGAGATAAACAGGATACTTTGGCTAGGGGATATTTTATCATGGGAACGTAATAGAGAGGGCCACTTACTGTTAGGGTGAACTCTGCTTAGTTTTTCCCAGATGTCAAAGCACACATATTTTGGCTTTAAATTTAGAATTCAGATTACATTACCAGAAGAGATCTGGATTAGTGATGATGTTTTGCCTGAATTACTTGGACCAGTCATGGTGATGATGTTGCTCCACTGTAATGCTGCCTTTTGTCTTTTGTTAATAGCAAATATGCTGAAAGAAACAGTTTAAGATGGAAAGCAATACTATTCTTGCCAGAATTTCCATCACTTTTAGTAACCAGCCTGCTACAAATGTTCCTAATCATGGTCTTCTGGTTTCTTTGGGCATATAAAATTACCTGTTGGAATTTCTCTTTAAGAAAAGAGTGCCATCACTATTTGATTAATTTAATTTTACCAGTGTGATTTCATGAATAAATGCTATACTATATGTTATAATCAGTGTGCAAGATTAGTTTGTTCATTGGATTATTCTGGGACCTCCTTTTAGTTTATTCATTGCTTTCTCAATATAATGATGTCCTGCTTTATACACTAGAGATTTCTGATAGTAGAAATTTTACATTCATCTTGTGGATTTTTTCCACCCTGTCTGTGAATTAAAGGCCCTTGCCTAAGGATTTCTGAATCCTTTTTCATAGAGAATGGCATTTAGATAGTCTTTATCAATGTGCTTTTACTGTTGGTAGGTCCTTTCCAAAGACAGAAGTAAGATAGAAATCTGTAGTATGCATGTAGCCATATTTATAGAAACACACATGCACACACATATACACACAGAGTCACGTAAATGGCGAGATCTCATGTTGATGCTTCTGATTCCAATCCATTCTAACTTTACCTCTATTCTTTCCCTCACCTGCCTTTGCTCTTGGTATCCATAGTGTATTGACTTCAGGACATCCACAGTGAATTTTCATTCATACTCTGTGAATACTCAAGTTTTTATATGCTGTGATATATTTTCATAATGGGTACATAAATCCTCCCATATGCTTAAAATTATTTCTAAAGTACTTATATGTAATGAATAATGTAAATTCATGTAATTTTTCCTATATTGTGTAGGGAATAATGGCATAAAGAAATCCTGTACATGTTCAGTACTGGCACATTTTAATGGATATTTTATAGCAGTGATGATTGAATTTGTACACACAGGCCAAATGTTTCACATTCAAAAATATGATTATTGAGAGAATACAAGCTTTACCAATGTGTATTTTTGTATAACTATCACTCCTATTCTCTTTCTTCTACCCTGCTTTTATTTCACATCTTTTCCCTGTAAGTTTCTGGCGTCATTTGTCTTGTAATATAGTTTGCACAAGAAGTCATAATTTATATTGCTTTCATATATGAAAGATAGTATTTTGTATGATTTTGTAATTTTTATTCAGTTTGTTCTTTGACGATTCATACATGTATATAGTGCATTCTGATTACTGTCATACCCCATCCTATCTGAGTACCTCTATCACCTTTAACCCTCTTCCACCATTCATACCTTCTGTGTAAATTATTGATGGCTATTATTGTTCCATTTCGATACCAATTTTTTGATCCTTAGTCCCTAAATCTTAGAGTTAGATATATAGTTTATTATCCAACCGTCTCAAATATGTGTTACCAGTACATCATCCCATTTTGTCAGTTACCTTCTGATTTAATTATTATTCATATTTGAAATATTTTTATTTTTATGTGGTCAGATTGATTTTCATTTATGTCAACTGTCTCTAAAATTTGAGTTATATTTACAAAGCCTCTTTCTTATGCTCCTGTTAAAGAGGAGTTTTGCATATTTTCTTCAAAACATTGTATGGCTTAAATTTTATGATTTTATCCTTAATTCATCTTCAGTTATTCTGTATATGACATGTCTCTTGATTTATGTTTTTCCTGAGGTTTTGCCAAACATAAAAGAATCATAGTTCTTTACCAAGGTGGTGCAATCAACCCCTCTTGTACTTTTAAGCTATAAAAGGAGCCTTTTTTTTAAGCTCAGGATATATTCTCAGGACTTCTTAGGTATTGTGTATCGTGGGATTACAATTCTAAAACTCTTCAAGTAAATGCAATTCTTTGCATTTGACTATGCTGATTTTTATCTCATTCAGCAAGTTATTCTTTTGAAGAACAGTGTCTAGTTTGTATGGGCTGCTGTATACTGTATTACAGACTAGGTAGGTAATAAACAGAAATGTTATTTACTTGCAGTTTTAGTGTTTGTTCTTGGAGTTTTTCTTAATTTTGCTTATTTGTTTGATGTGGTGATATTTTATCTGTATCCCTCAATAAAGTTATCTAAGTAACAGAGGAAAAAGCCAGCTACTATGTTAAGCATAGAAGTCAGGCAATGATAGCACATGACTTTAATCCTGTCACTCAGGAGGTAGAGATCCCTCTGGATCTCTGTGAGTTCAAGGTCACACTGGGGAACAGAGTCAAGCATGGTGACACACACCTTTAATCCCAGAAATAACCATGGTGGTCTGGAGGTCTGTACAGACTGGAAGTGCCAGAGCAGGGCTGGAAGAGGAAGTGATGTAGCTCGGCAGAGGAAAAATGAGATGGCAGAACAGAAAGGCATATAGGCATGGGTATACAGGAAGAAGATCTCTTGGGCAGAGGATCTCCAAACAGGTAAGAATGTGGCTGGCTTCTTTCTGCTTTTCTGATCTCTCAGCTTTTCACCCCAATATCTGTTTCTGGGTTTTTTATTTTATAAGACCTTTTAAGATTTGTGTTACAGTTTGATGTTACATTATTTTATAAGATATCTATTTTAATTGGGCTGTTTGCTGTCACTCCAATCTTTTCTTTTTAACTATTTCTGTTTGTTTGTTTGTCCCAATTCATTGTTTCTTCTCTTTTTCCAGATTCTTAATTTCCTTCCTTTGTTTATTGCCCTCATTGTCCAAAGTGCCTGGTAGTGATTCTCTGATCCTCCTTCATTTTACACTTCCCCAGGAACTTTGTATTTCAAAGACTGCAGTTTGGAGCCATCATAGGCCTATTTGATGTCAGATATTTCTTTGTTAACACTCATACATTTTAATAGAATTCACTCTCAACTTTCCATACCTTCAGGTAGCCTCATAGACAGCTATTCTTTTTTCACTTTCAGGACACAAATTGGCAACCTTCCCTGACCTTCAGAGTCACTATTTTATTTTCAGATTAACACTTTTTAAATTTTCATCTATGAGAGACAACATGAGGATTTAAATCTAACTTTTTTTAGTCTTCCCTAAAATGTGTCCCTTCCTTGACCTTAAAGACATAATGTTCCTAATTTGAGCTTATTTCAGGTATAATCTTTCTGTCTTCTATTTTAGATCAACTTGAAGCCCCAAATCATCACCTTTTATGTGTATCTTTTGAAATTTTGATCTCTCTTCTCACCTTCCAGAAAGTATGTTTATGGTGATATGCTGGGGTTTCATTCTTTTATTTACAATTTTTTTTATGGCTTAGTATTTTCCATTTCCATAAAAATAAAGATACTACTTTTGTGTATATTTACATTTCTCCTTCTTGGTGGTTTTGTATTCTTTGCAGAGGAAATATTAGCAGGTAGGTAGCTATATAATATTGACTTTTAAATGATTTCAAATATCATTTTAACATATGTACATTATGCATACTCACATATATGTTTATATAAACAGATTGATATCTAGCCTATGCTTATAGTAGAAATCTTTATAAGACATTATCTGACTCACCATATATTTACTCTATAAATAGCTTTCTTCATTGCTAACACTGGGTCAGAACCGCCAAGGGTTTCTCACCCTGATGCAGGTTCATGAAGATGGACAGCAAGGACCAAAACACACCGTTAGACCTTGCTATGCAGAGTCTACTCAGTAATGAGCCCATAATAAATTCCAAGAGGATTATTTATTTCATTATTCACTGCTGCCTTCTTGGGTGGACATAAGAAGATACTGACAGAAATAGTGAAGGTCTGGCCCTTTTTCTGTCTCCACATCAGAATATTAAGAGTACATGAAACATACAGTAAACTCTTGAAAGCCATGGTTTATAGTCTTCAGGTCCTTCCTGTCCTAAATTCTGCTTCTTGGTAAGAATCTGTGTAGTGGTAACATGGTGAGAAACCAAGAGGTTATTCTTCAACCTGTGGCAGGAGAGGAAAAAGATATAGGAGAGGTAGTTAATGGTGAATGCTGACAATGGATGGGAGGTGTTTGTTCCAATTGTTGAGGTTTTGTTGTTTTTAATTTTTTTCCTTTTATTTTTCTCCATTGTGTATATGTACCACATTTTACTTATCCATTCTTCAGTTGAAGGGCATCTAGGTTGTTTCCAGGTTCTGGCTATTACAAATAATGCTGCTATGAACATAGCTGAGAATGTGCCCTTGTGGTATGATTGAGCATTTCTTGGGAATATGCCCAAGAGTGGTATAGCTGGGTCTTGGGAGAGATTGATTCCCAATTTTCTAAGAAAGCACCATATGTATACAGCACCAAAGTGGCTGTACAAACTTGCATTCCCACCTACAGTGGAGGAGAGTTCCCTTTGTTCCACATCCTCTCTAGCATAAACTGTCTTCAGTGTTTTTGATCTTAGCCATTGTGACAGGTGTAAGGTGGTATCTCAGAGCCGTTTTGATTTGCATTTCCCAGATAATTAGATATGTTGAGCAATTCCTTAAATGTCTTTCAGCTTTTTGAGCTTACTCTGTTGAGAATTCTCTGTTTAGCTCTATAGCCCATTTCTTAATTGGACTGTTGGGCATTTTGATGTCTAATTTCTTGAGTTCTTTATATATTCTGGATATGTGGGATTGGTGAAGATCTTTTCCCATTCTGTAGGCTGTCATTTTGTCTTGTTGACCATGTCCTTTGCTCTACAAAAGCTTCTCAGTTTCAACAGGACCCATTTATTTATTGTTTCTCTCAGTGTCTGTGCTACTGGTATTATATTTAGGAAGTGATCTCTGGTGCCAATGCGTTCAAGACTACTTCCTACTTTCTCTTCCACCAGGTTCAGAGTAACTGGATTTATGTTGAGGTCTTTGATCCACTTGGACTTAAGTTTTGTCAACAGAGAAAAACAATGACATCATGAGGTTTGCAAGCAAATGGATGGATATAGAAAAAAAATCATCCTGAGTGAGGTAACCCAGACTCAGAAAGACAAACATGGTATGTACTCACTCATAAGTGGATACTAGATGTAAAGCAAAGGATGACTAGACTGCTACTCACAACACAGGGAGGCTACCTAGAAAAGAGGACCTTAAGAAAGATTGCCCAATGACAGAGAAATGGATGAGATCTACATGAGCAAACTGGACATGGGGCGCGGGGCGGGGGGTAATGAAAGGCAAGGGTCGAGGGAAAGAGAGCTTAGGGGAGCCAGGTATCCCAGCTGGATCAAGAACAGAGAGGGAGAACAAGGAAAGAAATACCATGATAAAAGAAGACCCCATGGGAATAGGAAGAAGCGAAGGGCTAGAGAGGTCCCCAGAAATCCACAAAGATACCTCCACTGTAGACTACTGGCAATGGTCGAGAGAAAGCCTGAACTGACCTGGTGATTGGATGGCCAAACACCCTAACTGTGGTGATAGAATTCTCATCCAATGACTCATGGAAGCAGATGCAGAGATCCACAGCCAGGCCCCAGGTGGAGCTCCAGGAATCCAATCAGTGAGAAAGTGGATGGATTGTATGAGTGATAATTGTTGAGACTATGATTGGAAAAAGCACAGGGACAAATAGCCAAACTAATGGAAACACATGAATTATGAACCAATAGATGAGGAGCCCCCAACTGGATCAGGTCCTCTGGATAAGTGAGACAATTGAATAGCTTGAACTGTTTGGGAGGCACCCAGGCAGTGGGACCTAGACCTGTCCTTAGTGCATGAGCTGGCTGTTTGGAACCTGGGGCCTATGCTAGGATACTTTGCTCAGCCTCTGTGAAGGGAGGAGGGGACTGGACCTGCCTTGACAGAATCTGCCATGCTGAGCTGAATGCCCAGGGGAGTCCTTGCCCTGGAGGAGATGGGAATGGGGCGTGCTCTGGGGACAGGGCAGGGGGGCGGGAGGAGTGAGGACAGGGTAATCCATGGCTGATATGTAAAATTAAATTAAAATATAAAAGAAAAAATTTTTAAAAAGATGAATACCATGAGTAAAGTATACAATCACAAGGACAAGCTACACCTGGCAAAAACATGTTTTCCCATATAGCTATATAAACAAATAACAGTGACTAATTGTAATGAATAATCTGAAATAAACTCCATGGTGATATTTAAAAAAATAGGTATTTTTCTCATGTATTCTGATTATGGTTTCCCCTCCCACTATCCCTCCTAGTTTCCCCACTTCCTTTCCCATATGAATCCACTCCCATTCTGTCTCATTAGAAAACAAGCTTCTGAGGGATAAAAATAATATAAAATAAAATAGAACAAATGCTAATGTATCAAAATAGGACCAAACAAACAAACAGAATGAAAAGATCCCAAGAAAAGGCACAAGAAACTGATATAAAAGCAGAGACCCACTAATTTGCAGTCAGGAATGCCATAAACACACAAAACTGGATTCTATAATATATACACAAAAGACCTGTAGGCTAAAAAGAAAAAATAAATAAATATATTAATAAAAATAACACATAAGATAATTTTTAAAAATCCCTGATATAACATTATGAGACAAGGAGCCTCCAAAGATGCCATTGACCATCTACTGCTGAGCATGCATCCTACCCATAAGAGTAGTTTGGTGAGACTCCATTAGAATAAATTAAATTTTCATTTGCAAGTGGTTATCAATTGGAGATAGGTTCTGTGTTATGGATGGGGGCATATGTCCACTTCTTTCAGCTCCAGGGCCCCACCTGCTGCAGACCCATGGAGGCCTTGTTCATGCTGCCTCAATCTCTATGCGTTCATAGGTGTGTGGATCACGTTGATTTAAAGGGCCTTGTTTTCTTGGTGTCCTCCATCCCCTCTGGATCTTAAACTCTTTTAACCTTCTCAGTTGAGGTTACTTAAATCTGATGTCTTATAGAGGGTTTAATTTTGTAACAGATGTGTGTGAAGATACTATTGATTGGTTTACATGATGACTATATTACTTACAAAATAGAAGCACAAAATGGGTGAGCATTAATGGAAAATAAAGGACAGAAGTGATACTGGAAAATGTTGTATTTGCATAAGAAAGTCTTGTTAGTAGTTACTATACGAAATTGAGCACAAGAGTTTTGTCCTTACTTGTTATCATTATTTCTGTTGGATTAAAATATGCTACCTCTCATATGTGCTACCTCCTCTTTTTCCTACAGATGCTCCAAACTGAAGATCCTAGATTTGAGGCAGGATACTGATTACAGGACCACATGTTTTCAAACCAGGACCAAATTTCTTTTGTGTTTTCAGTCTTGTTCTTACTCCCAAAGAGAAGGCCAACATAGCACTATAAATTTAGTGTCTAAGGTGGAGTTGTCCAGATATCCCACTGAATTACTAGTCGACCTTTCCCTTGATGGCACCTTGAGAGCAAGAGAACATTTGTCTTTGCTTCTGAGTGAAGTTGAACAGAACTCAAGGTGCTTGTACCTCTGCTGTCAAGATTTGCAAATTGATAAACTGACTATAAAAATACCCCATAACTTCTGGAGCTGTTATGTATTGATCACCTGGCAGTTGATCAGGCTTCTCTCAGTGACATTACAATCCTCTTATCTCAGATGGTCCACCTGGACAGTGTAAGTCTGTCTAAAATCACCCTTAGAACTTTGAATGGAAAAATAATAAAACATTTCCACACCCAACTTGAGCAAATGGACAGCCTTCAGGAGCTCAGCTTGTCTTTCTTCTGCCTCACAAGTCGTCTACACAAATTGCTCAGGTGAGAGTTTGAGGGGAGGTACCTGGTTTCCTGGACGTGCTGTTGTTAAGACAAGAAAGAAACTAGTCTATGCCATTCCTGAGGTTCTCTGGAATCTCTTATGCCTTTCTCCTCAGCAGCCCCTATGGGCACAAGCACCATTTATACCAGTTGGAAGAACAGATGGGTAAACACCAGTGTAAGAATATATTCAACAACATAAAGAGCAATATGGCACCACCAGAACCTAGTGATCCTACAACAGCAAGACCTGAACATCCCAACACTGATGAAGCAGAAGAAAATGACCTTAAAATCACTTTATGAAGATAATAGAGGCCCTTAAAGAGTAAGTGGAAAATTCCCTTAAAGAAATCAAGGAGAAGACAAACAAAAACACTGGAAGAAATCAATAAATCCCTTAAAGAAAGCCATGAAAGCCAAGGGAAAAAAAAAAACAAACAAGGAAACAGTTCAAGACTTGAAATTTAAAATAAAGGCAATAAAGAAAACACAAACTGAGGGAATTCTGGAAATGGAAAATCTGAGTAAACAAACAGGAATTGCATATGAAAGCATAACCAACAGAATGCAAGAAATGAAAAAGAGAATATCAGATATTGAAGATACGATAGATGAAATAGATTAATCGGTCTTTTTTTAAGCTGAGGATTGAACCCAGAGTCTTGTGCTTGCTAGGCAAGCACTCTACCACTGAGCTAAATCCCCAACCCCCAACAAATTCTTAACACAAAACATCCGGATCACCATGAAAAGATTAGACCTAAGATAATAGGGATAGAAGGAGAAGTTCCAGCTCAAAGACACAGAAAATATATTCAACAAAATAATAGAAGAAAACTTTCCCAGCCTAAAGAAGGACATGCCTATGAAGATACAAGAAGCTTACAGAACACCAAATAGACTGGACCATAAAAAATCCCCTTGCCACATATTAATCAAAACACTAAACATACAGAATAAAGAAAGAATATTAAGAGTTGCAAAGGAAAAAGGCCAAGTAACATATCAGAATTACACCAGAGTTCTCAGTGGAGACTCTAAAGGCCAGAAAGTCTAGGATAGATGTTTTGCAGACACAAAGAGACTATGAATGTCAGCCCAGGCTACTATACCCAGCAAAACTTTCAATCACCATAGACAGAGTAAACAAGATAGTCCATGACAAACCCAGATGTAAACAATACCAGTCCACAATATAGCCCTACAGAGAGCACAAGAAGGAAAACTCCAACCAAAGGAAGTTAGCTGCACCAAAGAAAATGCAGGAAATAGATAATCTCACACAATCAAAACACAAAGAATAGAAACACACACTACAACCACCAATAACAAAACCAAAAAATATCAGGTACCAAAAATCACTGGTCATTAATATCCCTTAATATCAATGGACTCAATTCATCCATAAAAATACACAGGCTAACAGAATGGATATGAAAACAGGATTAGTCCTTCTGCTGCCTCGAAGAAACACACCTCAGCTTCAAAGACAGGCATTACCTCAAAGTATAGGATTGGGTAAAGATTTTCCAAAGAAATGGACCTAAGAAGCAAGCTGGTGTAGCTGTCCTAATACCTAACAATATAGACGTCAAACTAAAATTAATCAAAAGAAATGGAGACATTTTGTCTTCATCACAGGCAAAATATATCAAGATCAAGTCTCAATTCTGAACATTTATACCCCAAATACAAGGGCACCCACTTTGTAAAATAAACATTAGTAAAGTGTAAACCACACATAAAACCCCACATGTTAATAGTGGGAGACAAACACCCTACTCTCACCAGTGGACAGGTTTTCCAGACATAAACTTATCAGAGAAATGAGGGAACTAACAGATGTTATGACTCAAATGGACATTAACAGACATCTATAGAACATCTCACCCAAACACAAAATATTATGCCTTCTTCTTAGCACCTCATGGAACCTTCTTTAAAACTGACTACATATTCCATCACAAAACAAATATCAACAGATACAAAAAATTGAAATAACTCCCTGTATCTTATTGGATCATCATGGCTTAAAGTTAGAATTCAACAACAACACAAATTACAGAAAGCCTACAAACTCATGGAAACTGAACAACTCTCAACTGAACTACCACTAGGTAAAGGAAGAAATAAAGAAAGAAATTAAAGACTTCCTAGAACTCAATGAAAATGAATGCACAACCTACCCAAACTTATGAGACACAGTGAAAGCAGTGCTAAGAGGAAAATTCATAGCACTAAATGCATGCATAAAGAATTTGGAGAAATTTCACACCAGTGACTTAACAGCACACCTGAAAGCTCTAGAACAAAAAGAAGCAAACTCACCCAGGAGGAATAGACAACAGGAAATAATCAAAGTAAGGGCTGAAATCAATAAAATAGAAACAAAGAGAATAATACAAAGAATCAATGAAACAATAGTTGATTCTTTGAGAAAATCAACAAGATAAACTGTAGATGTAATGGTCTTTTTAAATAAGATACACAGAGCCAAATGCAGAGTTAAAAGCCCAAGAGGTCAGAGCAGTAGCTAAGAGCTGAGACTAAAACCACCTTCTTACCACCTGCTGTCCTTCCCCTGAGAAAAGAGACCTACTTTCTGTGTGTCTGTCTTTTTATTGACTTTCTATTCTGCCTTCTCATTGGTTGTAAACTCAACCACATGACCTCCTCGTCACTGACTGTCTATACAGACCTCCAGGTCTCTATGGTTGGTATTGAGATTAAAGGGGTGTGTCTCCAAGCTGGCTATGTCCTTGAACACACAGACTCTGCCTGCCATGTGATCAGATTAAAAGCATGCACCACCACTGCCCGGGTTCTGCTATGGCTTGCTATTAGCTCTGACCACCAGGCAACTTTATTTATTAACATACAAATAAAATCACATTTCAGCACAAATAAAATATCACCATAATAGACAAACCCTTATCCAAACTAATCTAAAAGCAAAGAGAGAATATCTGAATTTAAAAAATCAGAAACGAAAAGGGAGACATAGCAACAGACACTGAGGAAATCCAGGGATTCATTAGGTCATACTTCAAAAACCTGTATTCCCCCAAATTGGAAAAATCTAAAAGAAATTGACAATTTTCTTGATAGCTACCACATGCCAAAATTAAATCAAGACCAGATAAACCATTTAAATAGACTTATAACCCCTAAGGAAATAGAAGTAGTCATTAAAAGTCTCCCCAAAACAAACACAAAAAACCCCAGGGCCAGATGGTTTCACTGCAGAATTCTACCAGAATTTCAAAAAAGAGCTAAAACCAATACTTCTCAAATTGTTCCACACAATAGAAACAGAAGGAACACTGCCAAATTCTTTTTATGAGGCTACAGTTACCCTGATACCCAAACCACACAAAGATGCAACAGAGAGAGAAGTACAGACCAATCTCCCTCATAAACATTGGTGCAAAAATACTCAATAAATACTGGCAAACCGAATCGGAGAACACATCAAAAAATCATCCACCATGATCAAGTAGGATTTATCCCAGAGATTCAGGGATGGTTCAACAAACAAAAAATCTCTCAATGTAATCCAGCACATAAACAAACTGAAACAAAAAAAAACCCCACATGATCATCTCACTAGATGCTGAAAAAGCCTTGGACAAAACCCACTACCCCTTCATGATAAAGGTCTTGGAGAGATCAGGGATACAAGGAACATACCTAAACCTAATAAAAGCAATATACAGCAAGCCAATAATCAACCTCAAATTAAATGAAGGGAAACTCAAAACAATTCCACTAAAATTAGTACCAAGAGAAGGCTGTTGACTTTCCCCATATTTGTTCAATATAGTACTCTAAGTTCTAGCTAGAGAAATAAGACAACAAAAGGAGCTACAAATTGGAAAGGAAGAAGCCAAACTTTCTCTATTTGTAGATGATATGATTGTATACATAAGTGACCCCAAAAGTTCTACCCCGGCACTCTTACAGCTGATAAACACACTCAGTAATGTGGTGGGATATAAGATTAACTCAAAAAAATCAGTAGCCCTCCTATATATAAAACAGGCTAAGAAAAGAATCAGAGAAATAACACCCTTTACAATAGCCACAAATAATATGAAATATCAGGCGTAACTCTAACCAAACAAGTGAAAGACCTGTATGACAAGAACTTTAAATCATTGAAGAAAGAAAATAAAGATATCAGAAAATAGAAAGATCTCCCATGTTCGTAGATAGGTAGGATTAACATAAGTAAAAATGGCAATCTTACCAAAAGCAATCTACCAATTCAGTGCAATCCCCATCAAAATCCCAACACAGTTCACAGGCCTTGCAAGAACAATACTCAACTTCATATGGCAAAACAAAAAACCCATGATAGCTAAAAAAAAATCACATACGATGCCACTGAGAATCATGTCTGGGTCTGTGGCCATGTAGCGGCAGGAGTCTGTGTTTATGTCTATGACCCACGTTACCACCAAAGGCCATGTGATGTCTCTGGTCTGGACTGCTACCTGGGATCACTTTGATATCCAAGGGCTGCACAGAGTTGATCCTGCCCCTCACTGGCTGCAGTACTCAGGAAAGTGGGCCCTGAAACTTGCCCAGGCAGCACAGTAGAGCTGACCCTGTTGGCAGGGGTGTGGGTGAGCCACTCCCAAGGCAAGAACATGAAAGAGTTGCCTCTCCTCCCCTTCATCTGTTGTGTGGTGGCATAGGCAAGGGAAAGATGCCCTATCACCTCACCACCTGTGGCAAGTGGGAGAACTGGCCTCCTCCTCCAGGACATGAGAGTGATAGACTGGTCCTGCCCCTCACCAGCTGCAGCACTCGGAAGAGCAGGCCCTGCACCTTGCCTGGGCAACATAATAGAGCTGGCCCTGGTGGTGTGTATGTCAGTGAGCAGGACCCAAAGGTATGAGAAAAGGAGATCTGTCCCTGTCTCTTGCTGCCTGCAGTATTGGGTGAGCTATCTGGGACAGTTCTGGAGAACTCACCCTGATGGTGAAGATGTTGGAGAGCTTGGCAGGGTGATCACTGTGCTGCCACCCACATTCACATCCAGGAATATGAGTTGGCCCACACCAATATCTACCCCATCTATGATCTGCCGGAGCACATGAAGGATCCAGACCTGCAGATCCAAAGATGCAGGATCTCCAGACACAGAGCAGCAACAGGATATCTAAGAGCAGTCCAAATGAGGATCCAGTATTGAGAGTTTATTGGAAGCCAGAGGCCTTGAAACAGACCAATGACTCATGTGATGAATATTTGCAAGTAAAGACATATGGACTAAAGGCTGTTCTGTGTGACACTGTGACACACTACAGTAAAGACATATTGACTAAAGGCTGTTCTGTGTGACTCTGTGACACACTACAGTAAAGACATATGGACTAAAGGCTGCTCTGTGTGACTCTGTGACACACTACAGTAAAGACATATGGACTGAAGGCTGTCCTGTGTGACACCGTGACACACTACAGCTTCCATGATGAGATTTTTTCTTTAAGTTTTATTTTGTAGGGGAGATTGCAAAGGCAGAGGGCAGACATGAAGGGATGGGAAGATGAATGGGATTGGGGGGCATGATGTGAAATCCACAAAGAATCATTAATAAAATTTTAAAAAGAAAATTGAGCAAGCCATAAAGAGCAAGCCAGTAAGCAGCACCCCTTCCTCTCCATGGCTTCCACATCAACTCCTGCCTCCAGATCCCTACCCTTCTTGAGTTCCTGCCTGTAGCCTGAAACAAACCATTTACTCTCCAGGTTCCTTTGGTTCATAGTGTTTTTTTTTTATCATAACAAAAACCATAAGAGAGGTATCCTTGGGTCTCTGCATTCAATGTCATTCATTGTAAGTGTGGGAGCAACTTTTGTCTACAGGTATAATCATAGATATTTAAAAAGAAGTTTTCTGGTGTCAATTTAGTTAAATATCAGTGATAACTTCCCTACATGAACCTATGACCTCTCTAGACCTGGTTATCTGAACTTATAGTACCAGGCATGGATACCTGGACCTCGTGTAACAAGCCTTAAATCCAAACAGAGGGCACCTGATTACCTCACAAAATCAGCTGCTGTTGTCCAAGTGGGCATATTTTGCCTGGAAGTTTCCATTTTCGGTTTATAATGTTCATATAGGGAAAAAACGATGTTGCTTTTCTCGCTCAGCAGTCTTTGTAAAGCATGCTTAATTAGCAACTGAAGTTGGCAGATGGCTCAGTAGATAAAAGCACTTGCAACCTGACAGGTTTGATGACATGAGTTCAACCTCTGTCACCCTCATGGTAGAAGAAAGTGTGTATTAGCAATCTGGTGCTGCTATACTTCTCCCATAAGAGAGCCATGGATAAGGAAGTTCTAGAATAAAGACTTGTGCTCAAGCTACTGTAACATGGAAAAACAGATTTCTACTGTATTGAAGCAACCAGGACAAATAAACTACACAATCATAATGTTCCTCAAATCCAACAGACAGCTGGAAGAGATCAAATACAACAGAAGATCCAGCTGGTCCTTCAGGTTAAGCCTGGATGTCTAGTCCTATGCATAACACAGAAATAATGAAACAAGTGGGCTAGGAAAAACTCACTGAATTTCCAAAGATGAAGTATGCTCTGCCATGGCAGTATAAAGAATAAAAATAAAAATAAATTTTAAAAAAAGGATTTCCAGAAACGGAGGAGGCCCTATTTATTTTCTGGATCTTTATCAATGAACCTCTACTAGATGCTCCAAACAGGGATGGGGAAGTGAGTGGAAGGTCAGAAGGGGATTGGCTGAGACAAGCCTGCAAAAACAAATACATCACTAGTAGAGAAAGGTCAGCAAATGCTCATCTCTTGTCCTCAATATTTCCTTTGAAAAATCAAATATATTTGTAAATTTTATCACCCAGAGTCACATGTTTCCATTCATTACATGGGAAAGTTAGTAAAAATATACTATGAATGGAGAAGTATGAAAGAGCTTTGGGCACATATCCTTTAGCAGTAGCATTAGATTTTGCTTACCCTCCTGAAGGGGTAGAGGCAGGCAATTCTCTCACACATAATCACAAATTCATGGCAATATTTGGATACCTCATGGAAATGAGGTAGGAAAGCTGATAGCACCCACTTTCTAGAATCCCTTACACACACACACACACACACACACACACACACACACACACACACACACACCATGGATTGCTTAAAATGGAGACTATTAGGAAATTAGAGAAAAGCCCTGCCCACCATCATCAGACCAACATGCATCCAGTAAAAGATAGAAATTACAAATGGGAGAGGCATGAATGTGAAACAACTGACCCTGTATGTAGGCAAGACATACACACATGGCTCAAAGCAGGAGCACTTGACAGAGAAAACTTTTAGGGTGGGCGTGGTTGCATATGTAAGTGAAGACTGACTAAGGATCCCTTGCTATCTTACCTGTTATTTTATACATAGAGGCTGAGTGGAAGAGGTAGGGGAAACAAGCTATGTAGTAGTATTTGCTCTGCCCATAACCTTGGGCTGCAGGGCCCAAAGGAGCTGGTGCTCCCTGCTGTTGTATATGCCCTCTTAAAAGGAGAGGGAGAAGGGTCACATGCCCCTTCTCCCTGCTCCTGCCTATGAGGTAGACTTGCTCCCGGTCAGATCAGAGGATGACTTCAGCTGTCTACTCCGTTCTCTATTTGTCAGTGTATTTCCTCATTTTACCTTAATTGCCCTAATACTTCTTAAACAGACTTCCATGGATTTATTGTTTTATCTGGTGCCCAACCACTTGGATCTGAACCGCACACGCCCCTACTGGAGCTACTTGAATGATCAAATCCTGATGCCTGCAGTCGGCTGTTGGTGAGTTTCTCCACCATGCAGAACCTGCAAGATACCCCAGAGAAATGCCTGACCCCTGGTCAGGTGACCACCTGAATATACTGCCAGAAACTCTGTGGTGGATAGAGCCCCCCATCAGAGAGACAGGTGCCCATGCTAGGTGCCTTTCTAGTTCTGGTTAGAGAATGCCAGCAGACTGTTCCCTTATTTTAAAACTGTTCGGTGTAGCTGCTGTCAATTCCATCATTTGAAACTCTTCCTGCTACCACTGCCACCACCTCCTGGTGTGCACAACCAGCCCTACAGAGTATTTTCAGGTATCCAGGGAGCGCTTCTAATTGTTCGGTGTATCGCCTCATCTGTTGTGATCCCGGCAGCTCTGCCCAGTACTCACAGTAAGAGTTGCCTGGGTTAGTGTTTGATTCAGAGAGCCCATTCAGGGAGCCTAAGTCAATTTGCACCAGATCTGTTTGGTGCTACACGTGCAACACCTACTTGCCAAGCAGTGATACTATATCCAAAAATCATCGAATGAACCAGCCATTCGCCTGACCTGGTTAATTACACCTGGAACATCTGGACACTTAGGACGATTGTTCAAGAATTTTGTCCAAGGTGAATTACTTGATAATTTTACACTTTAAACTGATTAATAAATAATTAAATAAATTTTTCTTTACAAATTTTGAATATTTCTCAAAAAAATGGCAAACACTTTCACCCCTCAGGAATTTAAAAAACATCATTGTTTGTACTATGAATGAAATATTACAGAACATATACAACCTTTCTCGGATGTGTATAGTGTTCACCATAATAGCAATTAGCATAGTTATTCATCTCATATCATTGAAAAATTGGTTTAATAATAACAGCAAAATGAGACTGATATAAGACTTAAATAGAAGGATTTTTTCTTTAGAATGCACTAATTTACCACAAGAACTTCAGTTCATTATTAATAACTGGACAACCAGATTTAATTCTATTGATAATAAATATGAATACTTTGTGGATTAAACAATAACTCTTTGGAGCAATCTTAATGTATTCAGGTAATTTCTAAGGAGGAAAGATCCTTGCTAATTGATAGAATAAAGTCTATCAAAACATATGTTTCTAATAAACATAAAAAATTGCATGAAATCTCTAGAATCCTTTACAACAGAAGAGGTTCAAACACTGCAACAGGCAGTAGTTAATCGATTTCAAGATCTGGAGGAGTCTCTCAGTAAGGATAACAATGGAACTAATAAACAGAAGGGCAAGGCCATACATATTACCAGGAAGCTCTTATAAAATGGTTTATCCTGTCACCATCCATGGGAAGCCAGCAGATGATACACATCCTGAAGAATATATAAAATGTGTCTGGCAAACTATTCATATGGGAGATTTAAAAAGTATTAAGGAATCAGTAGTTACCTATGGAAAACATTCAACATATGTAAAACAGATGTTAAATACATTGTCTTCTAGAAATAGAATCATACTGGATGACTGGAATGAGTTAATTTCAGTTATATTAGAGTAGAGCAAGCAGTTATAATGGAAAAGCTGGTTTAGAGAAGAGGCTAAGGCCCTTGAACAGCAAGGTAAAATCAGAGGTTTTGAGATCTCCCAAGATCAAATTCTTGGTGAGTGCCATTTTGCGGATTTAAATGTACAAACTACCTTGGATGAGCATACATTAGCCTACACTGTACAGCAGCTCTAAATGCTTGCAAAAAAGTTTCAGAACCAGGGAAACCAACTGAGCTATATACGAAGGTCTTCCATGGGTCAAAAGAATTGTTTACTGATTTTTTACAAATACTTACCAAGGCTATAAACAAGACAGTATCAGACCAAGAATTAAGACAAGTATTAACTCAATCTTTGGCTTTTAATAATGCTAATAAAGAATGAAAAAGAATACTTAAATCTTTAAAGGTCAGGTCAGCACCATTGGAGGAATGGATTCAATATATAAATGGTATTGAGTCTCTTAACTATGGTAGTGAGGCTTGGATAGGAGAGACATCCACAGGTGGAAGGAGGCATCAAGGTAACAAATGTTTTAACTGTGGTACACCAGGTCATATAAGAAGAAATTGTACACAGGATACTTCTAGAATCAATGCTTCTTATAGAAATAATTGAAACAGGAGACCCCAACTTTCTGGATTATGCAGAAGATGTGTCAAAGGCCAACACTGGACCAATGAATGCAGATCAACAAGAGACATACAAGGCAACCCTTTACCAGTAGGAAATGCCTGGGGGGCTGTCACAGGCCCCCAAATTGAACATAGTCCAAACATTCCCAGCCACTTTGGAGGAAATTATTCTCCAGGAAAATTAAATAAACCAGTGTCTAATGAAAAGAACAATACTGCACTGGATGATAGAACAACTTTGATAGATGGATCAAAAATTTCAAAAAACATCATAAAATGAATATTTTGGCAGACTTCTATAAATGAACAAAGACCAAACCTTAAAGTGTGAGTTAATAACATTGTCCTTGAAGGATCAGTGGACACAGGTGTAGATGTGACTATAATTACACCAAAATCATGGCATCCGAATTGGCCTCTTCAAGAGGTAGATGCCCAATTTCTAGGGATTGCAACACTATCTCAGGTTAAACAAAGTTTGAGAAGGGTTGAATGCATAGGACCAGAAGGATAGAGAAGAAGGCTGAAGCCATATGTGGCAAATGTAGCAGTGAATTTTTGTTGCTGAGATTTGTTACAGCAGTGGAATACCCAGATTAAAATTCCTCTAATCCTAGGAGTGTAATATAGACCAATTCATGTTTCTGGGAATAATATTATAAGATTATAAAAAACAGCCACCAACCATTCAGACTGTACATAAACAGAGCACAACTGCCATTGAACTCTCAGAAGTACCAATGACCCTACCTTTAAAATGGCTAATGGATAAGCCTGTCTGGGTTGAACAATGGCCTATGACACAGAGGAACTACAAGCTTTAGAACAGCTGGTTCAGGAGCAGTTAAATGTTCAACACATTGAAGAATCTACCAGCCCTTGGAATTCTCATGTATTTCTTATTAAAAGGGAATCTGGTAAATGGAGAATGCTGAGAGATCTGAGAGCCATAAATAAAGTAATTCAGCCACTGGGCTCCTTACAGAATGGGATATCCTTCCCATCTCTGTTGCCTAAAGAATGGCCTATTATAATTACTGACTTAAAAGACTTTTTTTAAACCATACCTCTACAAGAAAAAGAGAAAAATTTGCCTTCACAGTACCTACTTATAATAATTCCCAGCCAGTCAAGAGATATTAATGGAAAGTCCTCCCACAGGGAGTGTTAAATAGCCCTAATTTGTGCCAATATTTTGTGTAATAACCACTGGAAATAATTCATGCAAAATATCCACAATCTATAACCTACAATTATATGGATGATATCTTATTAGCTGGTCCAAAGTTAAGTACCTTAGGAAACATGTTTGAAGAAGTAATGAAAGTTTTGCCTTGCTGAGAATTACAAACTGCTCCTGAAAAATGCAAACAGAAAATTCTATTAATTGCTTAGGATATAAGATAGATCTACAAAAAATTAGACCTCAGAAGGTACAACTCAGGAGAGATCAACTGTGGACCCTTAATGATTTTCAAAAATTGTTAGGAAGCATTTCAAACTTACAGACCATCATTGGAATACCTAAAGATGGACTAGTAAATTTGACCGATGCCCTAAAAGGAAGACAAGGACTTAAATAGTCCAAGAGAAATATCAGTTGAAGCTGAGAAAGAATTGACTGTAGCAGAAAAGAAAATATGACAGGTGCATTTGGTGTGTATGGATCCAGAATTTAACTGCATTCTGGTCATACTAACCTCCAGACACTAACCCACAGGAATTTTGATGCAGAGGAAAGATATTATATGGGAATGGACATTTCTACTATGTAAATGGAGTAATAAATTAAAGACTTATGTAGAAAAGATCTCTAATTTGATTCTAAAAGGAAAATTAAGACTTCATCAGTTGACAGGAATGGACCCAGCAGAAATTGTAGTACCTCTTACTAATGAGGAAATTTCCTCTTTATGGAAAGATAATGAATACTGGGAAAGAGCCAGCAGTAACATTTTGGGAGAGATTAACAATTGCTATCCCAAAAGCAAAGAATAGAATTCATAAAAAGAACTGACTTGGTTCTTCCTCACACTGTATGGCAAAAATCAATATCTGGAGTCCCCACATTCTATACTGATGCAAATAAATCAGGAAAGGCAGGATATAAATCCGGAGACTTAAGTAAAGTGGTTCAAAGACCCTACAATTCTGTACAAAAGGCCAAACTATGTGCCATTCTTATAGTACTAATGCACTTTACAGAACCTCTCAATACAGTTACTGACTCTCAAAGTGCAGAGAGTTGTTTTACATATTGAAACTGCTGAATTTATTCCTGATAATACAGAATTAACTTCACTATTTGTGCAATTACAGGAAATCATCAGAAATAGGGAATAACATATATATGCTGGTATATGTATATATGCTGATATACATACATACATATATACACACATACACACACACACACACACACACACACACACACACACACACACACACACATATATATATCTCACATCAGATCCCACACAGGTCTGCCAGGTCCTCTAGCCAAGGTAATGATGAGATTGACCAATATTAATAGGTAATGTGCTAGAAGCCTAAGAATTTCATAAGAAACACCATATAAAAAGCAAAGGTTTAAAAAAGATCTTTTACATCACTTGGCAACAAGCCAAGGAAATTGTTTAAAAATGTCCTACTTGTTTCTTGTATAACTAAACTCTATTACCTGTAGGGAGCAATCATAAATGTATACAAAGAAATGTAAATTGGCAGATGGATGTGTTTCATTTTGGAATTTGGAAGATTAAAATATGTATACCATACAATTGACACCTATTCAGGATTTCAGTGAGCCATTCTTATGAGTTCTGAAGGCTGAATCTGTGATTACACACCTATTAGAAGTTATGGCCATCATGGGAATACCTGTACAAATTAAGAATGACAATGCCAAAGCATATGTCTCAAATAAAGTGATACAGTTTTTTGCATGTTACAATATAAAGAATACTACAGGTATACTACAAAATCCCACAGGCCAAGTAGTCGTAGAAAGGTCCAATTGAGCTTTAAAAAGATAAGCTAAATAAATAGCAACAGATAACAATGACCACTAGAAATAGATTTCATAATGCTTTATTAACCTTGAATGTTCTCAATGTTTATGAGAAAGGAACAACAGCTGCAGAGAGACACTGGACAACAGAGAAAACTCCTAAACTAAACCAACCAGTTTACTTCAAAGATATTTTGATGACCTCAGAATGGAAACCAAGATATGTCCTACATTGTTTTTGTTTCCTCAGGAGAGAAAATGCTATGGATACCAACAAAATTAATAAAAATTCACTTAAACAGGAGAAACCCCTTGATGAGAAGTAATAGCTCATCCACAAATGTAACAAATCTACAAGTTGTAAGAAAAACCCAACAAACAAGGGACAGGGTAGGGTTCTGATTTTTGTCTTTTCAGGATAATAGAAATACCCATCTTCAAGAACTCATAAGATCTTAGACTCCTAGATGTCTACCACATATAGGAAGGACATATTGGTACCAATATACTCTACAGGGTAATATCTCACTATCTAACATCAATCTCTCTTTAACTCTAGAATAGTTGTGATCCCGATTCAATTATAAATCAAATCTGGCCTGTCACAGCAATACCCCAGTCCCTGGTAACAACTTTTGGGTTAGGTTTTTTTGTTGCTGTGAAGAGACACCATAACCACAGACAGCAACTATATAAAGAAAAGCAATTAATTGGGACTGGATTAAAGTTCAGAGGTTTAGTCCATGTCATCATGGGGGAAAGACTGGCAGCATGAAGGCAGACATGGTGCTGGAGAGGTAGGTGAGAGTTCTACATTAGGGTATGTAGACAGCAGGAAGAGAGTGCCACTTTGGGCCTGGCTTGAGCATCTGAGACCTCAAAGTCCACCCCCAGTGACACACTTCCTCCAACAATACCACACCTACTTCAACAAGGCCAAAGCTCCTAATAGTGCCACTTCCTATGAACCTATGGAAGCCGTATTCTTTCAAACCACACAGTCTTGATGCAAAAAAAGGAACCTTTAAAGGGATATGAAGAGGGTCCTGCTACCCAGCTACTCATGCTACCTCACAATTCAGTGTTCTGATTTTTTGGAATACTCAGGAGTATGATGTGCCTTGCTTCTTATTTAGAAGCATAGCATGCCAAGTAGCCTGAGTATCTGGATTTGTCTGCGTTTTCTCCTACAACTAAAACACCAAATATTCAAATCTATGAGCTTATTCTAATTCAAACTACCACACCATTCTTCTCAGATCTATCCTTTCTTCCCTAAACCCCCAAATTGGTGGTTTTTATTCCCACCAAAGCAGTTCAATTTATCCTGCCCATGTATTCTTGGATGTGTGGCCTTCCACTGGAACATGAATGTGGTAGACTTACCAGGGTCAACAGTCTTTTTTGTTAATACAATATATTTTGATCATATTATTTCCCCTCCCCCAACTTCTCACAGACCATCCCTGCTTCCCTACATACCCAACTTCACATTTTCTTTCTTTTTTTTGTTTCTTGCCCAAGTGTTTATTGCTGGAGAGTTGGGAAAGAAAAGAGAAAGAGTTGAAGATACCCACAATACAGCTCTTTGATGATTGTCAAATTACTATTAATTTAATATTCACTTTGGAAAATTCTGTATTTTTCTCTATTTTTTTCTCCTTTTTTTAACTAAGAGATTTTCTATTCATTTTATATATCTATCAACCATAGATTCCCCTGTACTCCCTCCTCCCACCCCTCAGCCTTCCTCCCTAACCCACCTCCCCCAAGGCAAGGTCTCCCATGGGGAGTCAGCAGAGCCTACATTCAGTTGAGGCAGGTCCAAGCCCCTCCTCTCTGCACCAAGGCTGCACAAATTGTCTTACCATAGGTACTAGGTTCCAAAAAGCTGGCTCATGCACTAGGGACAGGTTTCAGTCTCACTGCCCAGGGGCCCCCTAAACAGTTAAAGCTAAACAACTGTCTCTCTTATCCAGTTCCATGGGGGCTTCTCAGCTATTGGTCCACAGTTCATGTGTTTCCACTAGTTTGGCTAATTGTCTCTTTGCTTTTTCTGATCATGGTCTCAATATCTCTTGCTCATAGAATCCCTCCTCTCTCTCTCGTTGATTGGACTCCTGGAGCCCTGCCTGGGACCTGGCCATGGATCTCTGCATCTGCTTCCATCAGCCATTGGATGAGAGTTCTATCATGACAGTTAGGGTATTCAGCCATTCAATCACCAGAGTAGGTCAGTTCAGGCACCCTCTCAACCATTGCCAGTAGTCTATGGTGGAGTCATCTTTGTGGATTCCTGTGGACCTCCCTAGTTCTCTGCTTTTCCCTAATCCCATGGTGGCTTCATTTATCATGGTATCTCTTTCCTTTTCTTTAAACAAAAATAAAACAGGTAAACAAAAAGTGAAAAACAAAACAGATGAGCAAATAATGGAACTTAAGCCTACCTCATCCTTTCCATGCTAAGATTTTGTCTGGATTGTGCTTGCATGGGACTTGTGCATGTTATCACAGTAACTGTCAGTTCATACGTGCAGCTGCTCTGATGTGTCTGGAAGAAATGGTTTCCTTGTATTAATCAAAGGCCTCTCACTCTTATAGTCTGTTTGCCCCCTCTCCTGCAATTACCTGTGAGCTTTGAGAGGAGGAAGTGCAACATATATGTCCCATTTAAGTCAAAGCAGCTACAGTCTCTTATTTTCTACTACTGGGCCAGTTTTGGGTCTCAGTGTTAACCACCATCTACTGCAATTATAAGCTTAATTGATAAAGGTTGAGAGTTGCATTAGTCTATGGGATAACAATAAGTCATTAGGAGTTGGTATAATACTGTGTCCATTAGTAGAATAATAGTAGTAGGTTCTTCTCCAAGGTACCATGACCTGGCTAGCTACAAGTTTTTGGCCCAACAATGGTTCCAGGTACAAGTTTCATTTTGTGGAGTGGGACTAAAATCCAATCTCCAAACAAGTGTTTGATTCCTTCCCATGATGTTCATGCTGCTGTTATACCAGGGACACATCTTGCCAGGCCAATCTTTATCATAAGCTCACAGCATTTCTAGTAGTGTAAAATTGAAAATGACTCTCTTTGATATTATATATAGCAACCTTCAGTACTATTAAAGCTAGCATGTAGGAATGAAGCTTCCACATCAGTACCAGCTTACTATCTCCATATTTTTCTATTTAAGTTTATGGTGTCTTCAGCAATAGTGTAACACAACTTTCCTGAGTTAAACAAATGCAACCTAAAAGAATACAACTCATCCTTGAATCAGTAAACAAATATTCCACAGCATAAATGAATATGACACATCTTAAATTAATATTCCACAACATTTGGATGCATACACCTAACATTCACTGGCCAACTGGCCAAGCCAAAACAGCAAGATCCACATGCAGTGTGAGACTCTGCCTCAAAGCATATGATAGAAAGTGATATAGAATAATACCCAAAGTTGACCTCTTGACTCTACATGCGCATGATTATGAGCACATCCATGCATATGAACACACCCCCTGCATGCCAACACAAAAAAAGTAAATTAATTTTTTAAAAAGGCCCAAGGAAATGAAGCTGGTTCTTATTAGGACCTTTCATAAACCTGACACCGCAGAGCTGCAGCCCTACAGTCTATGACCCAAGACTTTGATATGAGCTGATATTTGATCAATCAGGACTATCTTTATTTGCATGACTCTGATATTCATGAACCCCTATTTACAAATCAAAGATCATGCAAATGTAAATTCTATGCACCATGGCTCATGCTAACACTTGAGAACTGTACACCAAACAATCTGGAATATCCCCCTTTGTGTGGTATGAATTATTTGCAAGGACTGCACACAAAAAATATACTTACTGTAACTGTAAGAATGCTTCTGCCAGATGAATTACCACTCAGCTGATTACCTTACATTGTTGGTGGTACTACTAGTCCATGCCTGGCCTGCTGCTCTTCCACAAGTACTCAATAAACTATCCTTGCCATGCTGCTTAAAGAAGAAATAAAATAATTACAGACTATGTAATCAGTGAATGTACCATAAGCTAGAATGTGTAATGGGCTCCCCTAATCAAAAATAAATTTTCTGTTCTAGATCTCCACTGTTGCACATGGTGCTGTAATAAATGTGGAAGTACTTTTGAGAATCTTCCCAGGAATGGATGTGTCAGCAATTCATCAGTTTATGTCTCAGTATCAAAGAAGCCTATGTATCTTTTCCCATAATAGCTAGAGTAATTTTTACTCTCACTCAAAGTGTGCTGGTAGTTCTAACACTTGTTATATTTACACTGTTTTATATATATATATATATATATATATATATATATATATATATATATATATATATATATAGAGAGAGAGAGAGAGAGAGAGAAATAGACATATTTGTATGTCTTCTTAATAGACATAATATAGACATACAAATAAGTTTATATTATATAAAATGTATTAATCTTAAAATACATTTTAGAAAATAAAATGTCAAAATCTAAAGACTAAGTGTTTTATGATACTGCTTGTACTAAAAATAGTATCCATGAAAACCAAAGGAAAAATGTTAGCTTCAATCAACTAAAAGAAAAGAAATTTAATAATCAACACTAACCGTCACACTTCTTAACATTAGTAATAATTTTAAGAATGTGGTAGCATAAATAACAACAGCCCAAATAGGCTCCTATATTTGAATGCTTAGTCACCAGGAACTATTTGAAAGGATTAGAAGAATCAGGAGATGTGGTTTGTTAGAGAAAAGGTGTCCCTGGGAGTGGTCTATGAGGTTTCAAAAAGCCCGTGATAGGCCCAGTCTCTGTCACTCTCTGCCTGCAGATCAGGATGTAGCTCTCAGCTACTTTTCCAGCACCATGCCTGTCATGCCTGCTACCACATTGTCTGCCATGAGGACAATGGACTAAACCTCTGAAACTGTAAGGAAGCCCCCATTGCTTTCCTTAATAAGAGTTGTCCTGGCCATTGTGTATCTTCACAGCAATAAATCAGTGACTAAGACAGAAGGTGGTACTAAAGACTGTGATCTCACTGTGAAAGGCCCAACTACACTGTCGTTTGAGGAATATGGAAGACTTTGGGACTTTGGAATAGAAAAGCAGCTGAACACTTAAGTGGGCCTTAATGGGCTATGCTGATAGGATGGAAGACAGTAGCTTGAGAGCAATGTGGGCCCAGCTCAAGAAGTTTCAGAGGGGAAGAATATTACTAAGGCCCAGAGCCCATTCTTGTGATATTTTGGTAAAAAATGTAGCTGTTTTCTGCCCTTGTCCAAAATTTCTGTAGGAACTTTAGGAAGTATAATTGAGCTCAGTTCAGTACTCAAGGAGATAAAAAGTTTAAGTAAATGCCTGATGGTAAGTAGAATAAATGGAGTGGTGACCTCAGAGCAAGATCCTGTCCAGCTAAACTTCCAACTTGTGGAAAGCAATTAAAGAAAAGTTTAGCAGTGAAAGAAACCATAAACAACAGCAATCTAATCCAAATGTAGTTGACTTCCAGCCCCATCAAGTGTCAGAACGTGGCAGTTTTGTCCACATGGTTCTGACTTCAGTGTCAAGGATTGAAGATAGAGATTGTGGAACCTTCCTCTATGCTTAAGCAGAGCAGCTGAGGCCAGGCACATGACCTTGCATTCCCTGAATGGAGGCTGGGAGAGGCCATTTTGTGAAGCTGTGAAGGTGGAGCCAGAGCTGTGGGGTATCTGCCAAGGAGAGCTGCAGACTAGGAGTAGAATCAGCCCAAGAGAGACAATAGCTTACAGTCAACAAAACTGGAAGGAGTTGGAGTTCTGCAGAGAGCTTTGACATCAGTCATGGAGATACAGAATCTGAAATTTGTCCTGCTGGTTTTGAACTTACTTTGGTCCAGTATTTTCTCACTATGCGCCCTTTCTTCCCTTTTGGAATGGAGTTGAATAGCCGATGCCATTGTATGTTAGAAGTACATGATCTACTTAATGATTTTGATTTTACAGGAACTACAGGAATAAAAGTTAATAGATTACAAGGAATCTCAGAAGATAATTTGAACTTTGAACTTTTAAGCAGTGTTGAGACTGTTATAGACTATAGGGAATTTTGAAGTTGGATTGAATGGATATTTGCATTATGATATGGCTATGAGCCTGTAGAGGCCAAGGATGGAATGTGATGGCTTAAGAATGGTTCTAATAGGCTCGTAACTTTGAATACTTAGTCATCATTGTTAGGTATTCATGCCAACTTTGGTATTGGTGGAAGTTTTATACACATAGAGATGGCTCTGGAGACCTCTGGTCACCAGTCTCCACCATACTCTACACCAAACTACTCTAGGGGCAGGCTTGATTCCCCAAGGCATGTGAGTGGCCATACTGCCACCTCACCCCCGCCTTGAGGAACTCCAACTGCCAGGCCATGCATCCCAATCCTAAGGGAGGTAATGACCCACTCAAGGTAGGAGAGTGACCAGGTCATGCCCTACAGAAAAAAATCCCACCAATCTCTGAATTATTGCCCCAAGAACTGGCCACATAATCCCTCCAATCCCAAGTAACCCTGGAAATCAAAATGTATATAAACCCTTTCTTCTGCTCAGTTCTCTGCTGCTTCTTGCCTGAGTAGAGCTGAGGCAGCCATCCTCCTGGGTTTTTCCTTCCCAATGAATCTCTTGTGTAAGGTGTGTTGTGTGGTATGACTTTGTGGTATTCTTTGGCCCCCAACTGCCAGAATACCTTTCACATCTGAGTTGTAACCCGATCAAGGAGTACCATTATTTAAGAAGGATGAGAAGGTGTGTCCCTGTTGGAAGTAGCATGTTACTGGGGGTGGGGGTTGAGGTATCAAAAAGCCAATGATAGGCCCAGGCTCTCTTCCTCTCTACCTGCAGATCAGGATGTAGCTCTCAGCTACTTCTCCACCACCATGCCTGCTTTGCTTGCTGCCATGCTCTCCATCATGACGGTAATGCAGGAGACCTCTGAAACTGTGAGCAAGTCCCAGGTAAATAATTTCCTTTTTAGTTGCCTTGGTCATGGTTTCTCTTCAGAAAATAGAAAAGTGACCAAAACATATACATGCATATAAAACATCATATTATGGGGTCTGGGAAGATAGTTCAGTCAATAATTCACTTGCCCCAAAAGCATGAAGACCCAAGTTAGAGTCTTGGCATACACACACACACACACACACACACACACACACACACACACACACACTGCTCACTGGGCATGGCAGCCCATCTGTAATCCCAGTGCTTGGGAGGCAGAGATAGGGAACCTCCAGAGCCAACTGGCTAGGTAAGCTCTGGGTTGAAGTGAGGGGACACATTTTGATGAAATAATGAGGAGACCAATCTAGGAAGACACTTGGCGTCAATCTCTAGCACACACACACAAACACACACACAGAAAAAATTTGAACATGATACACAACATATATACACACAGACACATCAAAAGGCACCATATTGTATGACAAGTACACACATTAACAGTTCTTAGAAATGAAAGTAAGGTTTTATTACAGAACTAGTAAACAATATATTATAGTAAGAAAACATTAAAAACAACATAAATAATTTGAAAATTAGGCAAAAAAGAAATTTTTTGAAAGTTACAAACATACATAGGAAAGAATAGAAATTTTGATTAGCCTTCAAGCAATTAAAAATATTAAATTAATAGGTGAAAAAATTTTTCAAATGCAATAATGATAATCTCCAGGTTCATAGTAATAAACTTGTAAATTCCATACAAATTTAAAGGTGAAATAAACCTAGACTGCAGAACATTTTCAAGGATATATATATGACTGGCTTCCTATTTTATTTTATGGTACTAAACTTTCTGTGACAACCTAACCAAAGCTGTCAGAAGGAAAAATAGACTAGTATTGTACATAGTTGTAAAAATACTCAGGAAAACTTTAGTAAATGTAATCTATCAACACACAAAGTATAATACAGCATCACAAAGTGGTTTTTAGCCAGTTACTTAACTTCTGAATATAAGGTCACTATATTAATGATTTCACAATACTAAGAAATTTAATGCCAGGCAGCAAGGACACACCCATTTAATCCCAGCACTCGGGACACAGAGCCAGACAGATCTTTATGAGTTCGAGGCCAGCCTAGCCCACAGCATGAGATCCAGGAGAGGCACCAAAACTACACAGGGAAACCTTGTCTTGAAAAAACAAAAAAATAAAAATAAAAAAATAAAAAAATAATAAATAAATAAATAAATAAATAAAAGAAATTTAAGAAGAAAAAATAAAATGTATCACCAGCAAGGAAAAAGCAATTGATGAAAATGAGAACCATTTGCCAAAATTTTAGAATTAACTTTTATTTTCTGTGTTTTAAAATTTTTTAGACTTATGTTATGTATATGAGCATTTGCCTGGTGATCATGGAGGTTGGAAGAAGGCATTGGATCCCCTGGAACTGGAATTACATATGATTGCCAGACATGATATGACCACTGCAAAGAACTGGGGGTTCTTTGCAAGAGCAGGAAGTGGTCTTAACAAGTAAGGCATCTCTCCAGCCTCAGTTTTCTGGTATTTATTTATTCATTCATTCATTCATTCATTCATTCATTTATTTATTTATTTATTTATTTATTTGTGGGTATTGGAGACAGGGTTTCTCTGTAGCTTTTTGTTTGTCCTGTTACTAACACTATACACCAGGCTGACCTTGAACTCACTGAGATTCACCTGCTTCTGCCTCCCGAGTGCTGGGATCAAAAGCCTGAGCCACCACCGCCCGGCCTGTTTTGTGTTTTTAGAGACTGGGTTGTGCTACACTGTTCAGGCTCATCTCCGGCAGTCTTCTGCTTCTGCCTCCCAAATGCCACAACTATAGCTTTGTATCAGGGATAGTCCCACTACTATATACATTGGAGAACTAGGTACATTAATATAGGAGAGTGTTTTCTAACAAATGTATTTTTGATGCATAATATGGCATTGTGCATGTATGTTTTCTGCACCATGTGCCTGCAGTGCCCACAAAATCCAGAAGAGAGCATCTGTTCTTGATGGACACATAAAGAGTGTGATGGATTCGAGGTAAACTCCAAGCAGCGAAAGTCGTGAGCCATTTTGTGTATCCTTACAACCTGGGGCCTTTAGACGAACAGCCAGGGCTCTGAACCACTGAACCATCTCTCCAGCAAGGGCCTGATTTTTAAGTGAAAGCTTCTGTTCTTTTGTCCACTCTATCTGACTTTTGGTCTGTGAGCTTGAGACCTGGCTTGGGAGAATCCTCCAGTCAGGCAATGCTGAAGTCACACTCATATAGTCCACATATAACTTATAACCAATAAAGACGCAGGCAAAAGCATAGACACCTAAACATGATTTGAGGCCTAGAATCTCGTGACCGGAAGTGTGCAGAGGGTTTTGGGATGGAAGTCAGCTGACCCAGCGAAGCCAATCGGAGTCCTCCAGTTGCGGTACTAAATTTGGAAAAGAGCTGTTGGGGTCCTTGCAGGGCTTTTCGAAGACCTCGCGCTCTCATCTGGAGATAAGCAGCTGCCGCTGCAGAGGTGGTGAAAAAGTTGGAAGATTCATCCCACTCTCCCACCAGGTAAATAAATGGCAGAAGTTTCTTTTTTTTAAATTGAACCTATTATTGGATTAACCACCAGTTTCACAACAATGTGGCATCGCTCTCTCAAGACTCGGTTCTACTACTTTCAAGGAATCTGACTTTCTTGCTCATTACATTAATTAGTTCCTGAGGTGTGAGTGGCTTCAATTGTGTGACCAATTGCCTCGTATTCTCTCTCTAAAATCCGTCCCACATCCTTTAACCTCTTATTTAATGATTTATATTTCTGAGCTGGGTGTGGTGGCATATTGGAGGCTGAAGCAAGCAGATTTCAAGTTCTGTCTCAGCCTGGATACATGGTGGGGTCTTAGAAAAAAAACAAAACAAAACAAACTCTCAAAAACTGAAAAACCCAAATAACCAACAATAACAAAAAAAATTATTATTTGCATCCGCCTGGGTACCTGGTGTGTCCTTGTTTAAAAAAAATTACTTCTTGTCTCCCCCTCCCCCACTTTGTATCAGCCAAAGTATGTGGTGAGGCCTTGTCTTAAAAACACAAACCATCAAAAATTATTTTTTCTTCCTCTGCATCCTAGTCATACTAGTTTTCATATGCCAGACTTTTAAAATGGTAGGAACATGAGCTGTAAAGATTCTTACTTCCCTTTCAGTTTATTTAATATGTATTTTAAATGCTTTTTCATTTGAAATACAAATACATACTGGAGACAAGTGTGATTTCATTTCCAAGGCATTTAGAACATTTTTCAGTTCCTTGCTGAGTCTTGTCAGAAACCTTACAATTTTCCTGTCCTTGCAATCCAAAAGTGAGAGTTACAAGTGTTTGCCTCCATATCTGACTTTTATCTTTAAAACATTAAGAAAATAATTTTACAATTCAAAAATGTGTTAGAGATACATCATATAAAGCCATAAAATGTCAAAACTAAGAGATTAGCAGTGAAATGAGTTATTATAGATTTTATTTCCATTGATCAGTGTTTTCCTTTACTTTTTATTATAAATATTCTTTATTTAAAATTTTCTACAGGTATACAATGAAATATGATCATATCCATGCCCATTTCCCCTTTCCAACTCCCCCCACATCCCTTCCCCAACATGTTCCCATCCCAGTTTCATCTTGGTGTCTTTTGTTTTGTTTTATTTTTATTATTATTATTATTATTATATTTTTTGGTTTTCGAGACAGGGTTTCTCTGTGCAGCTTTGCACCTTTCCTGGATCTTGCTTTGTAGACCAGGCTGGCATTGAACTCACAGAGATCCGCCTGCCTCTGCCTCTCAGGTGCTGGGATTAAAGGCGTGCGCCCCCACCGCCTAGCTAGAACATTTTTAAATGCTTTCTCAGGCTTTATGTGGATGTATTCCACCCTTCTTCCTCCCAGCATTCTCAGTTTGGCTCTCTCAACTAACCCCATCCTGTTCAGTTATTGGCCAGTCAGCTTCTTTATTAACCAGTGAGAGTAATCCATATTCATAGTGTAAAGAAGGATTATTCCACAGCACATCCCTTAAAAACAGGGTATCATACAAAATGTGAATTATGACATTTTCAGTATGTATATCATGGTCCTTTGCTCCTGTTCCCTCTCAGTGCCCTCTCTTGTCCCTTGAGCCTCTTAAGCTAGTTCTTCTTTCCTTTACTCAAAGAGAACCTTTTCTACTTTCATTGCATATCTTTGTGTTTATATGAATAGTGTTCATATATTTAAGTCTAGGTTCTTCCTGTGAGAGCAAGTATGTAATATGTGTCTTCCTGAGACTGGATGATTTTGAGTAAACTGATGATTTTCAGTTTTGTGTAGTTATCTACAGATGGCATTATTTTATTTCACTTTATCACTTTGTAATAACTTAGTTTCATGTGTACACCTTATTTCTTGGATCCATTCATCTGTTGATGGAATTCTAGGCTGATTCCATTCAAAGGTTATTCTAAAAAGTAACATGAGAAACCTGAATGTGCAGGTATCTCTATGTTGTGTTCATTTAGATTGCTTTGGGTAGTATTTGTGAACAGTTAGATAGTTCTAGTTTTCATTTTTTCAGAATCTTCTATGAATGTTTTCATATTTTCACCAGTGTTTTATAAGAATCCCTTTCCCTCACATCCTGACCAGCATTTGTTTTTATTTAGCATATCAAAGTACTTTTGCTTTTTTTGCTTATGGCTAAGAAAGTTAAACATTTATATTTATTAGCCATTTGTATTTCTTCTTTTGAGATCAGTTGGTTAGTCATTTATCAGTGTGTCGGCTTCTGTATTTGGTATTAAATGTTTTGAGTTCTTTAAAAATGCTAAATATTAATTCTCTATAAAATGTATAGCTAGAAAATATTACCGTTCTGTTGATTGTAACTATATTTTTGTTTATACTGCTCTGCAAAAGCTTTTAATTTCATTCAATTTAATTTGTCAGTATTTGCTATTGTTTCCTGAATGAGTTTTAAAGAGGCTTTTCTGTGCCTGTGTCTTAAAGTGTGTTTCTCATATCTTCTTACAGAAGTTTCAGTATGTCCCATCTTACATTAGGAACATTGACCCATTTTGAATTGATTTTTGTAAAGAGAGACAGGAATGGAGTTTAATCTCTCTACATTTAGATGATTAGTTTTAGTAAACTAGCAAAAACTACCTTTTAAAAAAAGGTTGTTAAAAACAGTTTTCTTAGCCGGGCTGTGGTGGCACACACCTTTAATCTCAGCACTTGGGAGGCAGAGCGAGGTCGATCTCTGTGACTTCGAGGCCAGCCTGGGCTACAGAGTGAGTTCCAGGAAAGGCACAAAGCTACACAGAGAAACCTTGTCTTGAAAAAAAAAAAACAACTCATTTTTCTTTTCTCAAGTGGTATTTTGTTGGGCACTTTTTTTTCTCCAAAAATCAGGTGATTATCGATATATGGTCTTATTTCAGGGTTGTCTATTTTATTACAGTGATTTAAACTTCTTTTTTGTTGCAGTAACATGCTGTTTTTGTTGCTATTGCTCTATGATATAATTTGAAAGCTGCTAATATTTACTTATTGGTTCCAGTATATAGGAGGTCTTTTCCTCTTCTACTGTCCTCTCCAATTTCTTTCTTCACTTTTGTTAAATTAGATTGTTCCAGTCTTTCACTTCCGGCAAATTAACACCTTTCTATTAATCTACATTCTGCCATGTGGCTCTTACCTTTATCCCATTTTGTGTGCCCGACTCATTCTGCATCTGCCTGGCAAATCCTCCTAGTCTGGTTTTCCCTCCTAACCTCCTCCTGCCCAGCTATAGGCTGCTGAGCTCTTTATTAGCCAGTGAAATAGTACATATTCATAGTATACAAAAAGATTGTTCCACAATAGCAGGCTATCTTGAGAACTGTATCAACAAAGAATTCTCCCTGAGATATGAATTTGGCTGACTGATAACAGTTGAACAATGACATTAACACAGTTTCAGTAGCACTCTTGGTTTGGTTTTCTGCTACCAGGGCAGTCTATCACAAACTATTGCCAAGTCAAAGCTTTTATTAATGAAAGTCATGGATAGGCTGGTTTTTAGTCCAGGTAAGCAGAAGAACTTGGTACCATAACCCACATGGTTCTGTGTTGTTGTTTTTTTCAAGGAAGATGCAAGTATAAGGGAGTTGTGGAATGTTGCTTCATTGATAAGGAAAGCCAATGATATGGTCAATAACACTGGAAGGAGTGGGAGATATGAAGATCCATCTACATCTACACACATCTATCTTGTGTATCCTAATAAATTTGCCTGAAGAACAGAGATCAGAACATGCCACTAGATTAAACATAGAAGACAGGCAGTGGTGGTATACCTCATTAATCCTAATATTTGGGAGTCACATGCCTTTAATCCCAGCAATGGGAAAGTTGAGACAGGAAATGGTATGAGTGGGCAGAGAAAGATATATAAGGAATGAGGAGACAGGAAATAAGTTCTTTTGGCTGAGGAAAGATTTTCAGGCTGAGGAGTCCTAGAAGTAAAAGATGTCTTGTTTCTTTGTCTCTCTGATCTTTCAGCATTCACCTCAATATCAGGCTCTGGTTTTTTTTTGTTTGTTTGTTTGTATGTATAAAAAGACCATTTAGAAAGTCGAGCAACAAAGAAGCCCTTTAACATCAGTCATAGAGATACAGAATTTGCCCTGCTGGGTTTCAGTCTTACTTTTGTCCAGATTTCCTCACAATGGCCCCTTTCCTACTCTCTTTTGGAGTAGTAATGTATATTTTGGGCTATTAAATGCTAGAAGTATGTATTTTGATTTTTTATTTTGATTTTACAGGGCTTACAGTTAAGAGATTACCTTGAGTCTCAGAAAAAAACAAACAAACAAACTTTGGGCTGTGGACTTGTAAACAGTCTTGAGACTAAACAACTGTGGGGACATTTGAAGTTGGACTGAGTGCATTTTGCATTATGATATGGCTACATCATGATATGGAGGCCAGGGAGTAGACTGTAGTACATTTAATGAGAATGACTCCCATAGGCTAAAGTGTTGGGATGGCAAACACTTGGAGGCAAAAACCATGAACAAATGATGTTGCTGGCTTGCGTCCCCTGCTTTGCACAGCTGCCTTTTTATACAACCCAGGACTACCTGCCCAGGAGTGCCATCTCCATCAGAGACCTGGGCTCCCAAATTGATTAAAAATATGCCCCACAAACTTGCTATAGGCTAACATGATGGAGGCAATTTCTGAATTGAAGTTCCTTCTTCCCATATGAATCTAACTTATGTTAATTTGACAAAAAATTAACCAGCACAATGTCTAAGTCTATTTTCTATAGTGCATTATGTCTGTGTTAACTGTCAATTTTTATGTTTGGATTAATTATCTACTGACAATGGTTGAGTATTGTCATTATTGAGTAGCTACAGTACTTTATGATATTGGGAATTCCAATATTCAGTGCTTACTCATTTATAGTAATGTTAGCATATTGATGGGTTATTCCAAATATTTATTGGTTGTATATGTATTCTGAATAATTTTTGGGTTGATATCCAATTTATTAGATCTGAGCATATCTGATAAAAACTAGACTTGGTTTTTTTCCTGCTCCCAAGAGCTCGGTATATTGACTTCAGCCCTTTTGTTTTCAGTCTTTGCTTATATTTAATGAATAGATTTATTCCCCTCAGACACTAAACATCTAGGCTTATCTGTAATGCAGTCAGCTAGTTTGTATCTTTAGATTCAATAGTTAGGACCATTTTAATTAAGATTAATATGAAGAGAATTTTTTTCATACAGGGAATTTTTTGGTTGATTTCATGGTTTGTTCAAATATTAATTGGCTTGCTATTCTCCCTTCATTGTACCAGGCACATGATTGGTTGCTGAATTGTAGGTTTTTCTGTAATCTTCTTCATCTTTTTCTATCATGAAATCAATTAATTTCTGTGTTCTCACAGTTAACACTGTATTTATTCCTCCTCTCTATGTAGAATTCCTTTAAATGTATTTCTGTGATGCTGGCTTGGTAGCAACTGCTTGCTGTAGTTTGTGGGAAATCTTTATTCCCTGATTAGGGGATAAGTGCTGGATATAATAATCTCACTTGACATTTATTTACTGTAATGCTTAAAACACATTGTTTGCTATTTTTGTGGCTTTTGGGGTTTCTGTCAAGAAGTCTGGTGTTATTCTGATTGGTTGTCACTTGTAAGTGACATGGATGTTTCTTTGCAGCTTTAAATGTTATGTCTTCATTCTTTAGTCTTAGCATACTTTCCATGTTCTATAGCAGTACATTTTACTTCTGATACATCTTAGAGATATTATATCTGTTTGGAGTCCAAATGCCTCTAGTGCTTAAAATTTATGTTTTTTCTGTAGAATCAGGAAATTGTCTGCTTTAATTTCTATGACTGGTTTCCCTGTCTTAAGTTTTTATCTCCCCTCATTTTTCTGACTGTAGATATATTTTATCTTGTGGTCATACTCCAGAAATTTGTGCTTAAGATTACTTATTTCTTTCTTTATGCTTGATTGCTTATTTCTTTCTTTACTCATATGTAAATATATTTCCTTCAACTTTACTTAAAAACTTTTTGTTTTTAATTCTGATTAATATAGCTTACTGATATTTCCTACAGATTTTTATTGATATAATTGAGTTTTGAATTTTCAGATTTTCTGTTTGTTTTCTTTCAAAATCCTTATGACTTTCTCATCTATGTTTCTGGCCTATATATACACATTCTGAGTTGATTTCACCACTTCATATGTGTGAAAGACCTTGAACTCTTTTTCAAATATACTTTCAATTTTTCCAGCATTTTAAACAATCTTTCAATTTTTTGGATGTAGCATTTGAGGAAATATTTTCATTTCCTTTGCTTTTTCATATTTCTTATATTTTTGTGTTGTGATCTCTATTTCACTTTGGATGAATATGTCTTCAAGTTTACCTTTCTCATAGGGTATAGACCATCTGTGGAGGGCTCAAGTCCCAAAAAGAAAGAAGCAAAGAAACCACTTGTAATAGCTAAACTATATATAGATACACTCAGAAATTATTAAAGTCAACTACTGTGCCACTGCACCTAGGAATCAGATACTCACAGAAATAATGTTCAGTCAACTATTAAACTAAAATTCAGTTTGGGTAAAAGTGGGACTAATTGTACTCAGTGGCTGTGAGAAAGAGCACATGTAGTTGGGAGGAGTTTAAAGGTGGAAATGGACATGGGAGGGTATATGGGCAGGACTGGGATTGTATACTAATAGAATACATTGTATGCATGTGTGACAGTTTCAAATAATTAATTAAAATGTTCTATTGTAGAAATAATAATAAATGAATAAAGTAAATGAAGAGGACACAGGAGAAAGAAATAGAGTGCTGAGATTTGTGTTAGAATTTTGGTCTTAGTGTGTTCATTTCTCGCCCAACAGTAGACCATCTGTGAGAGGGAGGAGGCTGCTGCACCCCGAGGCCTTCACAGATCTGCAACTCAGGATTCTCCATTTCACCAGCATTGAACCACACAGAAGGTAAGTGGCTGCAGATGTAGAACTGCTCCCCAAACTCAAGCGTGGGATCACCAATGTCTCAGTCATCACCAGGTGGTGGAGATTGCTCATGACCACACAAGTGGTAGGACCTCAGAGCAGTGGGCCCTTCAGTACCAGAGGATCTACTGCCTACATTTTATAGTGTGTCCTTGCCTGTCATTCACACAACCCATCACCGCCTTCGACAGGTGTCTCTTACAAAGCTGGTCTGTCAGACTCTCTCTAGTCCTTCTCATTTTGCAATTGTTCCTTGTTTTCTTATTTACAAAAGTATTTTTGTCTCAAAGAGTTAGCCCCTCTCAAGATTGCACATGGCTGGATAGCCCTCAGGCACTGAAGAGGAAAAAAAAATGTTTTTTTCCTTTTGTGTTGACTAGTGCCAACAGCAGAGTCTCAGTACTAAATTTCCCAGATTGAATTAATGCTTGTGAGAATCTTGGGCTGACTTTCAGGGTAGGAGTGTCCATCGTTTTTGTCAGAGACATGTTACATTTTATTCCTCACTGTTTCACTAATAATAGAACACAATCACTTTTTAATCTTGCCTATATCTTACCAGAGACTAAGCTATAAATCATCATTATTTTAATATAGTACATCTAATTGTCATTAAATTTGGGCATTTATTATTTGTTTGGTCTCTTCTTGACACTTGTGTGTAAACTGTTAGTTCATATCTTTTCTTCATTTTCATGCCTTTTTGGGGCCTTTGTTCCTCAGTTTTTGAGTTCCTTTTTAGTCTGTAAGTTCTCTTTTGAAATGATTGCATTTGATATTTTTAAATTCTTTGATTTTGTTTTGGTCAGATCACTTATTGCTTCTTTCATTACCTCTACTATTTGAGTGACATTTAGAAATCCCTTCCCTATAGTAAGCTTTAAAAAACCTGTCATGTGTTCTTCAAGAAGCTGTGTGATTCCACTTTTTTCTTAAATCTTTAACTCAATTTTTAGTTACTTTATATATGGCATGTTTCATGGATCTACTTTAAGATTTTTTTGTTTTGTTTTAAATCGAGTCTCACTCTGTACATTGCCTGTCTGTCTTTCCTTTAGTGGCTTCTCCATGTCACCTTTGGGTTTTTTATTTATTTAAATTATTTTTTATGTGTATGTGTCTTTTGCCTGCATACATATATCTCACGTTCGTACAAGGCCCTTAGTAGCCAGAAGAGGATATCAGATCCCCTGGAACTGGACTTATGGATGGTTTCCAGGACTGGGAATTGAATCCATGCCCTCTGGAAGATCAGCCCGTGATCTTAACTGTCACCCCATCTTTTCAGCCCTTCATTAAACACTGATGTCCATCCATGTTGGCTTCTATTTCTAAACTTTCTAACCTATTTCATTCAGCTATTTGTCTGTTCTTGTAGCAGTGATAAGATACCGTAATTACAGAAATTCTCTAGAAAGTTTTCATTTTCTTGGTATGGTGTCAGGGAGTCTCTTCTCAAGTGTTTTCCTTCTCTCTTATTAGCTATTCATGTGTATTTTTTCACATAAGAACTTTACCATCAGGCTGTCTAACTCAGTAAAATGTAGATATTTTTGAAATTGAATTAAATTTATTCATCACCTAAGTGACAACTTTTTTTTAAATGCTGTTTGTTAGGGAAAATCAAATTTAGTTAACATTGCACCACAACCCTTATAATGGAATCTGCAGTCCTTATTCAATCATATCAGGCACATACACAACTGAATTTTGAAACAAATACTGGAATATTCACAGATATTCCTAGGAACAGAACATGGTGACCTTGTCATAGAGCACAAGCAGGAAATTCTTGAATACATTTTACTAACATTTGTAACAATGTGTGAAATCAGCTGCTTTGTATCATGAGACTGCCCAGTCCCTTTCTTTCAAGACTGTTTGAATTTTCTTCACACAAAAGAAAGTTCTGGACAAATATGATATACTTAAACTCTATTACACATTGAACTATAACAGAAGACCATCATTTTAAGAAACTGGGGCATATTTTTAGGACTGCATAAAGTGTGTGTCCCTGAGATTGAAATCCTGGAAGCCTCAAGAAAATGTACCACTTCTTTGTTCTTCAGTATGATAATTTTATCTTAGTCATCAAGTAATTTATCCAAGGACAATGCCAGAATTTGTGTGAGATGCTGTAGCAAAGTACCGTATTAGGTAGGTGATGAACAACATTAATTTTGTTTTCTTACGGTTTTAATGTTTTTGCTTGGAATTTTTCTTTATTTGGCTGATTCATATTGTTTTGGAAGCTATCTAATTTAATCATGCTGTTCTCTGTTTATCACTGTTGTGTAGGTCTTTCAGAGGGTTTGTTGTTGTTCCTGAAGTAGAAGAAAAATTTAGGAGCTTTCTGACTCTTCCATGTGTTGTAAGATTCTTAACCCCCCTCATTTTGTTTCTTTTCCCACCATTAACAAATTTTCTTGAATGTTTCTCTTAACCACATCAATGTATTCTTCCCACAGTCTGTGTCTTTTAAGATTGCAGTTTTAAACTAATCCTCATATTACTTACTTGATACTCCATTGTGATTCATTGTTTATAACACATATTCATAATACATCTTGATGAGACTCATTGTGATGTGTCCATACCAACCTCTAGCTTACATGAATTGTGTACAACTGTGCTTTGCCATCCCAACCCCTGGCACCAATCCCAGACCCCAGAAGTTAGTATTCCATTATCAGATTGACTATTTCTTACTTTCCACATGTGAGACAACATACAGCTTTGAATGGAAGAGTTTTGCAGTCTTTGCCCTAAACTGTACCACAGTCTTTTGATTTTATGTTTTCTTTTTCATCTTCAGGCTTAATTCATGACTAGATTTTCCAAATAAGCTCAAGGTCAACTTTAAGTTTTCTTAACCATCTTCCTTCATGTCTATCTTGTGCACTTTTGGTGTCTTTTTCTGCTACAAATACAGTAATAGGAGTGAGACAAATCGAGGGCTAATATGTCATTCTTTTTCTCTTTAATCACAATTAATTTGCTCTTTTAATATTTTCTATAATACCACTTTTTTGTAGATTTATATTTTTCTTCATCATAGCTTATATACTATTTAGGGAAAATACTGAAGTCTTGTATCTAAGTGACAAAAATTGTTTTTTGCTTACTTACTACCCACTTCTTTTGGGGAGCAGGTTTTTGGAGACAGGATTTCATTGTGTAGCTTTGGAGCCTATCCTGGAACTTGCTCTGTAGAACGGCTGACCTTGATCTCACAGAGATCCACCTGCCCTTCCTCCCGACTGCTGGGATTAAAGTTATATGCCACAACCGCCCGGCTTTCTACCCATTTCTAATGGTGTTTTATCACATACATAATTTATATACAAGGAAGTGGGAGTAGAAATACACATACACACACACACATCTTTATACACTCACAAGTCAATTTCAAATCTGTCTATAGTAAATGTATCTAGTGTTGACTATCTGTTTCATTTATTCTTTAAATTTCTACTTTGCTGGTGCTGGTTGTGAAGAAGAGACTGTGTATGTTTTCCCAGAACTTCTAAATATTTCTCCTTCTGATTCAGGTTCACAAAGATGGATGCAAAGAACCCAAAGACACTGTTGGATCTCGCTATACAGAGTCTGCTGAGAAATGAGTCTGCAGCAATTCAAGCTCTGCAGGATATACCAAGAGTCATTTTTGTTCCCCTGTTCATTGCTGCCTTCAAGGGTGGGCATAAGAATATATTGAGTGAGATGGTGAAAGTGTGGCCCTTTCACTGTCTCCATATTGGGTCATTAACTGTACAGAAGCCTCAACATGAACTCCTGAAAGCCATGATTGAGAATCTTCCAGTGCGTCCTTCAAAGAACTCTGCTTCTAGGTAAGATTGTGTAAGAGAAACATGGAAAGACAGGAGAGGTTGGACCACAGCCTGCTACTCTCCCAGAAGGAGTAACAAGTAAATGCTGAAGATTTACATGTGAGGCTCTTGGCTGCAAATTTATGTTCATTTTTAAATCTGTTACTGGGGTTCTATTGATGGGTTTATGTAACAGGTGTTACATAAGAAAAAGACAGGAGCTTTAAGACTAGAGGGGGTTTAAGGTGTATAAAGGGTTGGGGGGAGTAGTTTGAATTTTCATGGGAAAGATTTGTTGATAGTTAATACAAGGAGTGTCAGCTATGATAAAAGAATTAGTTCCTAGATGTCATTGTTGATTCTACTCGGTTTCATTATTGTTGGCTTTTTTTCATGTATTCTATCTCCTCTTTCCCCTACAGGATACCTAAACTGAGGATCCTAGATTTAAGGCAAGACAACTACTGTAAGACCACATGCCATGATGTCAGAATCAAGGAACCTTTCTGTTTTCATTCTTGTTCTTTTTCTGACAGCTCTATCCTGAAAATAGAAGGGCAGCATCATTTTGTAAATCCAGAGTCCATGGTTCGGTTCCCCAGGCCTGTAGAGTTACTAGTGGACCTTTCCCTAGATGGCTCCTCAGTGGAAAAGGAATTTTTGGTTTTACTTACAAGTAAAATTAGGGAGAGTATAGGGTCTTTGCACATATGCTGTCGAGATTTGCAAGTTGATAAACTGGGTGACAGCAAATGCACCCTGAGTATTCTTGATCTCAACTGTGTTGGTCAGTTGTCAATTGATAGGGGTTCGCTGAGTGATATCACCAATGTTCTATCTCAGATGGACCACCTAGAGAGCCTCAGTCTGTCTAAAGTCACTTTTAGATCTCTGAGTGGGAAAGTCTTTAAAAATTTCCTCGGTCACTTGCGACGTATGAACCACCTTAAGAAAGTCAGCCTGTCTTCATTCTGTCTCACAGGGCATCTGGACAGAGTGCTGAGGTAAGAGTTTGGGGTAGGGCCCTGGGTTTCCTGAGAGCCTGTTGAGACAGCAAAGAAAACATTCTTGGGTGTTCCTAAACTTCTGAAAAGCATTTGTATAGACAAGTGCAGAAATAAAAGGTGAAAACACTAGCCTTCTAGGTATGAAGAGGAAGAGGGATTGAGATGGGGGAAGACGTTTTGCTATAGCGTTAATGCACCTAATCACAGATGCCCATAGTTCACCATGTCAGATCACTTTACTGATATATGATCTCCAAGGCATAGGCCATGAAAGTAGAAGTTGGTATTTAGGGACTGACCAAAGGGAATTTTCAGTTGCCTGCTCTTTCTGATCCCTCCCCACTAAAAAGGTGACCTGAAATCTACAATGGCTAATGTTGCCTACCAAGTGCTTTCAGTTTTTTCTCTTCATATTTCTCTTTTTTTTTTCTTTTTTTGAGACAGGGTTTCTCTGTGTAGCTTTGTGCCTTTCTTGAATCTCACTCTATATACCAGGCTGGCCTTGAACTCACAAAAATCTGACTGCTTCGGCCTCCCAAGTGCTGGGATTAAAGGCGTGGGCCACCATCACCCGGCATCTCTTAATATTTCTTAAAATAATCTATTATAATACACTGTACACATTCTTAAGATTAAAAGAAATTGTATCTCAGTTTTGAATGCAAAACTTTCAGCTGGATGTGGTGGCATGGGATTTTAATTTCAGCACTTAGGAGGCAAAGACAGGCAGATTCTGTGAGTTCAAGGCCAGTATATCCTCCATAGTGTGTTCCAGGACAGCCAGGGCTAGATAAAACTATCCTGCCAAAGAAATTCTCAGAGTCACAAAACTGTTAATTGAACTAAAGCACACATTAGCACATTAATACCCAATTACAATGCATGTTAAAAGTAGTTTTTTCTAGATATAAAGGTATACTTTTCCTCATTCAGACTTCGTTCTTCAGAAGTTTTTGTTTTTTCTCCCTACAGAGTCCTGCCACCTGGACTGCATTTCTTGTATCTGTCATTCTGTGATCTTTCGTACAGAGACTTCAGGTTTATGGCCCAGAGCTCTCAGGTCTCCCGCCTAAAGCTGTTGAATCTTAGCAACAACTCCATGTATTGGGATGATTTTGAGCCTTTTCAAACTCTTCTGGGAAACCTCTCTGGTACTCTTCGACATCTAGAGATAAATCATTGTCTCATAAATGATACTGCAATCTCTGTCCTTATCCCTGCCCTGATTCGTTGTACTCATCTCCGTGTCCTGTGCTTTGCTTCTAACCCCATCACAATGCCTATGCTTGTGACTATCATGAATAATTTAACACCCTTGAAGAAGCTAAAATACGTGATTTATCCAGTCCCTGTACATTGCTATGAAGTATGGCCTATTCAGGGCAGTATAGACCAAAGGAAGCTTGCTCTTGTACAACTACAACTGAAGGTGATGCTAGAGTTTGCAGAGAGGGCTGACATGACCTGGATCACTTACTTAGAATAAATTTCACGGTCCAACACAGTTTCAACCCAATATGTACTATTTAAGTACTAAATGTTTTTTCCTGGACACCCACATACAATATATAAGGTACTTTACATTGTAGGAAAATTATACTTAGTGAATATAGGCATGTAACTGATTCCTACACAGAATAATTTAGAAAAGATGGAGGACTTCAAGAGTTCCTGTGTATCACTTGTCTACTATTGATATGTTTCATTTTACTGACCACAGTGATGTGCATTGCCTATAATACAGGATGATCAAGTCCTAGTTTGCTCATCTCTGCCCACATTGTTTGGTTTGCTTGTTGGTACATCACACAAACCAGAACAATGACAGCCTTTCCTGCCTATATTTGTGGAAGGGGCGGTGGTTCTTGAAGACAATGTTTCCATCCCCTAAGTTACTTTAGGTTGGTTTTGGTTGCTTTTGAAAATCCATCAGGATTTAATAGTGGGGCCAGAAAATAAAGATAGCAGAGGCGCTGAGATTTCAATAGAACCTTCAAGAACATAAATATACTTTCCTGCTTCCTTGATGTAGGCCTGCTCTAAAGTTTCCACTACTTCTCATGAAGTCTTCAGCTGGCTATCCAGCCTTTGTCAGATGATTTTTTAGGTGGGATTTAGGGCCCTTGCCATAATATTCCTCCTGCTTCCTTTAGTTCTCTTACTCCCAATTCTGTTAATCCTGTCATTTCCTTAGCTGTATAAATCATTCCCTATATATATTTTGATTCTTTTTCCATTAGCAAGGCCCCATTTGGTATGATACATAATAGTCATGTGTGAGTACTGAGTCCAACTTATTTTATATTCCAGAACATAATATAATTATAAATTCAGTTTGTATATCCTAGACATACTTAGAAATGACGTATGTAAAGTCTGTAGTTAATAATGTATACAGGGCTAAGGAAATGCCTCAGTCGTCTAGTTGCTTACCACACAAGCCCGCCTGTGCTCAGATCTGAACCTAACATTTGTGTAAAAAGCTGAGCATCCAAGTGCACACTTGTCATTCCAGTGTGAAAAAGGTGGAAGAAGGAAGAGCCTTGTGGCCATGTGGCCAGACATTCTAGCAAATCAGTGATTTGAGGTTCAGTTAGAGATCCTGCCTCAGAAAATATGTGTTGAAGAAAATGCCAGACACTGAATTTTGACATGAATGTGAGCATGTGCATGAGCATGTATGCGTGCACGTGCAAGTGCGCATGCGTACACACACACACACACACACACACACACACACACACACACTCACACACACACACACACAGACAAGCAAGTTCATGTACCTCCTTTGACATATAAACATGGACACATAAAAATATTTTACTCATATTGATTTCTTGAAACGGCATACTGCATCGCAAAGACATGGTAAAGATCTAAAATTAGGATTTGTTCCTTCCACATGTTGAAATGCCAAAACGACTGCATTTCACGGACTGACTAACAAAAAGAGTAGACTGTAAGTAATCATTTACACATAATGTTTTCTTAATGAAATAAATTATTAAAAGCAATGGCTTAGAAATTTATATTGTTTTCTTTTTTAAGTGAGGTCATACTCTGTTTTAGTCTGACCACAGATAACAGTAATTGAATATTTTTCTTTAGTAGTGATACTGATAAATATATCAAACTATATTTTACAGTCATTATTATACTAAGAAAAGTGACATGACAGTTAACATTTGTATTTCTTTTTTATTAATTTTTTTGGTGGTAACATTGTGTTTCTAATTTCCTAAGAAAAAGCATGTTAAAATATACTGAAATTAATGTGTCATATTTCTTTTGTGATGGATTTCAAATTTGTTCATGTTTTCCATAATGCTTGATTCATCATATAATGTACAAAATTTCAACGACCTACTAATATGCCAGTGTAATGAGCAATTCACTTACATTGCTTCCAAGTTAAAAATTATGGAGTTATTGACACTTTGTATTAAATAAAATATTAAAATTAGGTCTACCTGTTTCTTTGAACTTTCTTTTTTGTTTTTTTTCCATATGGCTCTTACTATATATTCTCTGAATAAGCTGGGATCTCATGCTCTTAGAAATACAGTCTGATCATTGAGTTAACAGTAGCAGAATCCTGGGAAAGATGCAACTGGATCAATATTTGTCCTGGCCAGTGGGATCTGCATTGGAGACCCTAGAAGTGGGAATGGTGAATGAAAGGGACAAGAGACACAAAGAATTGACAGCAAGCCAGGTATTCTTATCCAGCTGCAAAATTTTATTTTTCTCGGGCAAGTTTTATAGCAAGCAGACCAGGAAGCTTTCTTTGGGAAAAGATCAGGTGTCATTGCACCAAAAGAAAAATCCGGGAGAGAGAGGCAAAAGGATGATTGGGTAATACGGTCTGGCTGCAAGAGGGAAAGGAAACACTGGACAAGCAAAAATCAAACTTGGAGAGGCCTGGGTCAAGAAACAAGGGTACTTCAGGAATGAGGCTGTAGCCATGGGAATTATCAGTGGTGGTGCAATTAAGGACCTGCGGCAGGGGTACTGCTATCAGAGGAGGACGTCCCAGGGCTGCACATAGGAATCACGATGAGAGATTCCCAATGCCAGTAACATTGGCAAACATAAGGCCTTCTTGAAGGAGGGAAAGCCAAGAAAATACAGAGGAACGGGACGACAGTTGTGCTATTAATTTTTTTCTTGTATAAGGACATTATGATGGAACGTAGACTGTACTTATACATAAGAGTGCCAGATGTAGAGTCTGGAGCTAGGTCATGTAGCCATTCGGGCCATGTCCATGGCTCCTACTGGACTAGTCCATCGTGAGTTCCACAGGTCCCAAACCACTAGGGAATATCCTGTATATGTCTTATAAAATTTAGGGCTGTTCCATTCTTTCCCAGTTACCTGTCCCTTAGCAAGAGGAATGGCATCATGAATTTTGCAGTAAGAATGTGGCATCCTATGCTTTTCTCCTTCAAATAAGTTTTGCAATTGTGGACAGTCTGGTTGTACAAAAAAATTTAAAAAAAGATAGTAGGAGCCACTTTGCAGGGAGAATAATGGAAATCAGTAAAGTTGAGTAAATTGGGATTCTGGCATCTTTGCAAGGGGCAATCAGCGGTAGCCAACAGGTGGCCAAAGGTCTGTGTTTTAGCATAATTAGTATAATTTTCAGTCAAATAAAAGTGCCTTGCAAATGGGGATGTGTTGACCTGTCTCTGGTCCTGATAAGAAGGTACAGGCAGCAGCAAGATCCAGAATATCCAGGGAAATTCTCCCAGTTTTTTCTTCATCAGCATCCGTAAAGAAGGAGAAAGAAAGGGAAAAATGGCATCAGGGGCTATCCTCTTCCTTGGGTGATTAGAGTTGACTTGTTTAACTTATCTCTTAGGGAGCCAATAAGGGCCTCCCTCTGTTTGTTCATAGATGTATGCTGACCCTTGACCCCAGATCAGGACTGGGTTGGGCCATTTCCACTGGGTGGTTAGGGGTCTCGCCACATGAACAATGCTTGATGGCTTTGAGTTTGTGGATACCAAAAGCAATCTGCTGCAGATTAAGGACAAAAAGGGCATGATGTAAAAGATTTCAGGGGTTGCCTCGAGTATCATACAGGCTTCCCCTCTTTAATTTGTGAAGCATGGATTTTAGAGTCTGATGAGCACATCCAACAATGCCCTGGCCCTGCGGGTTGTAAGGAATGCCAGTGACATGCTTAATCTGAAGTTGTTGGCAAAAAGATTGAAAGTTTTTCCCAGTATGTCCTGGGCCATTATCAGTTTTTATAACTTTAGGCTTTCCTAGGATGGAAAAGCATTGTAAAATATGGGAAATAACATCTTTGGAGGCCTCTCCGGCCTGGAGAGAGGCAAATATAAAACCACTAAAGGTATCAACTGTAACATGTATGTATTTAAGTTTGCCAAATTAAATTAAATGAGTAATATCCATTTACCAAATTTCACTGGGAACCAAGCCCGGGGGTTCACTCCCAGATGTTGAACGGGAAGAGAGACGGCACAGTCAGTGCAATTTTAACAATTCTTGGGCCTGTTCTCGGGTAAGCTTAAACAACAAACAAAGGGAATGAGCATTTAAATGGTGAAGAGAGTGTGCTTAAGCCAAAGGTATCAGGAGGTAAGGGGCTATAGACTCTGGTATTTAGTAGCTGAGGGCCTGTTTCAGGGGTCAATACTGACTGGGTGGTGGAACAGAGGTCCAGTCCTGCACTCCCTGCAGTTGCTCTCCAGAGATCTGAAATGGATTGGTGGGGTTGGGGAGTGGCTGAGTCTGGGAAGAGGGGACAAACCTGATAACCCCTGGGATTATCAGTGCATTCTTGGGAAAAAATGCCCAGGTTGTTTGCAGTTAGAGCAGGTTTTAGGGTTTTTGTTGGCTAAACAGAGGGCAGCGCAAATGGCTAGCCCTATGGCATGCGTGGAGACAATTCCTGAGCATAGCCTGACATAATCAGAAAGGTCAGACTTAGCGCTATGAGGACAAATGGCAGCCTGGCAGGCTAAATGAACGCTAAATGTTTTACAAAAGGGCTATTGTTGGAGGTCCTCCTTCAGTGAAGAGAAGGCTCTTGGTTGTAAGAGGGCAGAGGTTTCCTCATCCTCAATAAGGAGTGCACAAAAGGGTGGTGCAGAGGCCATTACACCCTGTGGTGGAAACTGGTAGGGAAGGGGTTTAAAAGGATGAAGTTTTGTGGGGGGTATGTTTGAGCAGGGGGGGGGGGCAATCAGGATTATGATACTTGGCGGCTTCTTCCTCTAAGGAGGCTTCCTCTTCTGGAGTTAGATCATCATCAAAATTTTTGAGGGAAAGGGGGAGGGTAGCTGCTCTATGGTGGGTGGGTGGGGGTGACATGGCAGCCGGGACAATTTTAGACTTGGGGTTCAGGAATATTAATACTGACAGAATGACAGACAGAGGGTGGACAAAAGGACTCTCTTAGGGCTTTTTCTCCCTCCTTAATTAATTTTTGAACATCATGGGAATGGTTATAAGTTTTTAAGACATCATTAATTAAATTCCAGTAGGAGAAAGTTTGAACAGGAACTTTTCAGGACCAAAGGTCTGGTGAAAATCGTTTGAACAGTCACCAACCCGTCTCCAGCACTTTTCATCTATGGTCCCTTCTTGGGGAAACCAAGGACAGACATCTCTAATATAGTCAAGAAATTATTTTAAGTCTTTCTTTTTGACCCTAGTTCCTAGTGTCTTGAGTTTCAGTCCTGAAATAAACAAATCCTGTTTACTAAATGCTTGTCCCATGGTCAACATGCCTTGCATCCTCACATTGCAATTCCTCTGGATCTGTCTCATGGCAGGGCATTTCCAAGGCGATCACCAACCAGACCTTCGCTCATGGAGTCATCTTCCAAGGTGGTCCAACTGTTGGGGAGGCCTGCCCTGGTGTATGATGACATTCACCACTCCTGCACGTCCTCAAGCCTCATGCTGGGCGCCAATTTCCTGGCCAGTGGGATCTTCACCAGAGACCCTAGAAGGCGGAACTGCGAATGAAAGGGACAAGAGACAGCAAGACAGGTATTCTGATCAAGATGTAAAATTTTATTTTTCTCAGGCAAGTTTTATAGCAAGCAGACCAGGAAGCTTTCTTTGGGAAAACCAAACCCAACCAAGCAACCTAACCACAAAACATTGTTACTAATGGTCAGTGTAGCAGAAAGATAAGGAAATTTTAAGTTATTTTCTAATAACTCAGGACTTGTCCAGGCATGTCACAGTTTTCTGGTAAGTGGGTCAATACTGGACAACAGAAACTTAACTCAGGCAGGCAATACGGCATGACTCTTACAATTGTCCCTGGAAAACTTTGGCATATTTTCTCTTTCCTCCATCCTTCCTCAGGTGCCTTGTTTCTGTCAGAGACACTGCACCCTGAGGTGAAAACTAGACCCTACAATAAGAGAGAATTTGGAACTCATTATTGTCATACTGACAATGTGAATGATATTCTTGGAAATTCCTAGTGCAAGAAAGAGCTCTGGATACTTTGTTTTCAATAGATTTGAAAACTAACCTAAGGGAGTGTACTGTGTTGCTTCTACATGGCTGTGGTAAAAACTGTCCAAAAGCAGCTGAGGGAGGAGAAGGTTTGTTTGTCTTAAATGTCCCAATCTTAGTCCATCATTGGGAAAGTCGGGGCAGGAACTTGACAGGAGCAGAGGCAGAAAAGCTTCTTAGTGGCTTTCTGTGGCTTGCTGAGCTACCTGCTTTATACAACTCAGGACCAGTTGCCCAGGGGGTGAAAGACCCCAGACCCCTGGGATACTTTCATCGGTGGGAGGGCCCCCCAGAAACCAAGATTCCAAACCAGCAGGTGCAACACGCAAGAGGAATTTATTCAGCACTGGCGCAAGTGGACTCTCTGCCCTGGTCAGTCAGAGAGCCCCAAGCAGCGGTTACAAGCATTTTTAAAGGCAGAAACTACAAAATTAGCATAAGATACCAGGTGCCCCGGGTTTGGCCCAATTTAAAAATCATCATATATTTCAGCAATCACTTTGCTACGCGGGAAATTTTGTAACACTCATCATAAACTGGTTGGCTCAGGGGAGATCTAGGGGGAGCAGTTACCCTGGAGGGGAGTTCGCATAGTTACCGGCTCGTGATTGGCTGACATTTGACCTAGTTTGCTGCACTCACCAGATGGTCCTTATCTTGGGTCCCATTTGGGGAATTTTTAAACAGAGACTTATTATTTTTTTAATCTATAATTACAGACCTTGTCCCAAGGCCGACGTCTGGACTCTGAAACTTTTTACTTATTTCCAGGGAGAGGATGGGTCAGTGTCTAATGCAAGCCAGTTTACAGAAGCAAAGTCAGCAATTTACAATTGTAAAATGTATCTTTATTTTTTTTCCCTCAGGGGAACTGTCCACTGTGATTTGGCCCTACCTCATCAACCATTAATCTAGAAAATGCCCCAGTCTTGCCTACAGGTCAATCTGATGGAGACAGTTCTTCATCTATGGTTCCCTCTTCCTCCATGACTTAATTTGTGTCAGGTTGACAAGAAATTAACCAGTGCAGTTGACCCTGTCAACTTGACATACAAGCCTAATGGTTGAACTATAATCTTTCCTTGTTTATCCCCAATAGCTCATGTGAATATCACAGTATAAAAGAGTATGACCTTAAAAATACCACAGCCTTTAATTTTTTCAGTACATTAACAGTCCAAGATCTCTTTAAAAATTCAAGTTTCTTAACTGTGATTTCCTGTAAAATTAAAAATAAGTTTTTGAAAATTACATAATGAAATCCATTATGTTGGGGGTGATTTAAATATATATGAATACATACATATATTGTTCTATTCAGATAATTTTAATATTTTGCCACATTTAATATGCAAAAGATATGTGCACATGTGGAGTTCAGGAGACAGCTTTGTGTTGGTTCTACCTTTCTGTCAGGTAGATCCACGGGATTCAACTGAGGCTGACAGGAAAGGCACCAGGAGCCTTTATTGGTGGTGCTATCTCCCTGGCTCCATTTTTCCTTTTTTATTATTAAGAAATTTTCTATTCACTTTACATACCAACCACAGATCCCCCCCTTTCCTCTTCCCACCCCCCAGCCTTCCCCACCAACACACCCCCACACCCACATTTCCCAAGTCAAGGTCTCCCATGGGGAGTCAAAAGAGCCTAGAACACTCAGCTGAGGCAGGTCCAAGCCCCTTTCCCCTGCACCAAGCTGTGCAAGGTGTCACACCACAGGTACTACGCTCCAAAGAGCCCACTCATGCACCAAGGACGGATCCCAGTCCCCTGCCTGGGGTCCCCCCAATCAGTTCAAACTAAACAACTGTCTCCCTTATCCAGAGGGCCTAGTTCAGTCCTATGGGGGCTCCACAGCTATTAGTCCACAGTTCATGGGTTTCCACTAGTGTGGCTAGTCATGTCTGTAGGTTATCCCATCATGATCTAAAGACCCCTGCCCACAGAATCCCTCCTCTCTTTTATCCATTGGATTTTCTGAGCTCGGCCTAAAGCCTAGCCATGGATCTCTGCATCCACTTCCATCAGAAACTGGATGAAGGCTCTATGATGACGGTTAGGGTATTCACTAATCCAGTCACTGGAGTAGACCAGTCCCCTGGCTCCTTTTAACAGGTGTGTAAGAAGTTCAAAATACCTTCTCTTGTAAGAGAGTATAGATTTATCTGCTTCCAAATTATGTGTGGATTAACATAATCAGCTTACATTAATTTGTTATAAACCATGTTTTGTAAACCTACAGCAGAGGTTTTTTCTCCCTTCAGCCTTAATTTCCAGAATTAGCATTTGAAAACAATGAACTTGCAATATTCCACCAGGAGGCTCAAAGTGGACATTTCAATATCTACATTTTAGTTAGACCCCACTGAGGTAAAGACTGTGAATAACGAATTTTTCAAGGGCCATTAAAAATAGAGAAAGGGTGCTGGAGAGATGGGTCAGTGGTTAAGAGCACTGGCTGCTATCACAGAGGACCTAGGGTTCAATTCCCAGCACCCACACTGTGGGCATAACCCTCTGTAACTACAGTTCCAGAGGACCTGACACACTCTTCTAGCCTCTTTTCACACTGTGCACACGTGGTACACAATCATCCATGCAGGCAAAACACTCATACACATAAAAATGGAAAAACTTAAAATGCAGACAAGTCCCAAACTCACATTCTGAACTAGAATAGTGAGAAATGTTAGAATGGTGTGGGCTTTGAAAATGTAATAAAAGATGGTAGCATTAGCTGTATTTGTCAGTTCGGTTTAGGAAACCTAGAGACAAATGGTGATCCATCTTGGTGAACTAAGCAGAAGTTGATGTAATGTGATGTGTATGTGTCTAGGTATGTATTTCTGGTTCACCAACACTTCCAGGTGAGTCTCACAGGTGCCGCTGTACTTTCAAGTGAACTTGTGGTGCCTGCACATCTGGGTAAGACTTGATGTCACAACTAGACTTTAAGGTCGGACTCTGCCCCTCCCACAGTTGCAGGTGTATCTCCATGTTTCACCTGTCCTAGATGGATTTCCCTCATGTTCCTGCACATGGTGGTGATCTGAACTCTGAAATCACTACTGTTTTCCAGGCCTAAACCTGGACATAGCTGATGCAGAAGAGAGACCCGAGGAGTTCCTGCCTTGTGCAGGGAGCCTGGACTATATGATCTCAAAAGCTCAGTTGCTTATCGCCTCAGAACTACTCCTTCCAGTCTCCATCACATCTCAAAACTCCTGCCCCAAGCTGAGAGGCCCATAAAGCTCAGGATCAGAGAGCAGGGTCCCACTGCATTGGCCCCTTTCCCATTGCAAAGCTGCCCTGTAGTTGGAGATCTTCTCTCCAGGTGCCATCAAGTCCCCATGGTCCCACAACCCACGTATAAAATAATCACTCAGACACTTATATTACTTATAAACTGTATGGCCATTGCAGGCTTCTTGTTATCTACTTCTATGTTAAATTAACCCATTTCTATTAATCTATAACTTGCCATGTGGCTCATGGCTTACCTGTACCTTACATCTTGCTTGTTATGGCAGCAGCTGGCAGCTCTCTCCCCCAGCCTTCCACCTCCCAGAATTCTCTTCTCTCTTGTCCAGCCTATACTTCCTGCCTGGCTACTGGCCAATCAGCATTTTATTTATACAGAGCGATATCCATACCATGGCCCCTTATCTTCAAATAACACCTGTGTAAAAATCTCCTCTGACTTTATCTAGTTATTTTACATTTGACATTTCCAGTAATATTAAGCAATGCATCACAGTGACCTGTGATTCCCCTTTCAGCATGCGCACAGTTCCTGAGGCTTGGGATTATGTCTTTCACCCAGCTCTCTGTTTCAATACCCATTGTTTTCTGTGCATCCACACACTGGTATCATTCTTCTGTCCTTCAGTAGTTTCTGGAAACTCATTTGTTTTCCAAATGGTCTCTAAAATTGAATTTCCCAGAGGGGCTGGAGAGATGGCTCAGTGGATAAGAACACTTGCTGCTCGCCAGAGAGGATCTGGTTTTGGTTCCCAGCACCAATATAGGTTGGTTCACAAATGCCTGTAACTCCCAACAGTAGGTAATCTGACACCCTGCTCTGGAAGTTGTATGCAGTTCCATTTACATGTTCAAATACACACAGATACACACATACACATAATTTAACAAAATTTTAGAAATTAGGTTGTCAGTAAAAGACAAAAATAATATTTTTGATATAACCATGTAAAATGTGAATATTTGTGGAGAATTTTCATGTTATTCCTATTGAGTCTTTCACACTAGAATATAGAATATACTTTCATTGTTCAAAGATTCATTAGTTGACCTTCAGAAGTTTTGAAAATTTCCCTGTTTGGCAAAGCTTATATGATATCACCCTTTTAAATCAGCCCCTGCAAGAGAACCCAGCACTCAAGATCAAATAAAAACAATATAACTTTGCCAAACTGAAATCTGAAGTGGCCCTGTATTCCAAAAGAGCAGAGAATTCCATTCACCCTGAGCTAGGGATACAAGGAAGGCCCTCTGTGTTACATTGGCAAGGTAGGTCGTCTTGAAGTAGATAATCTGCAAGGCCTTCTCCAGCTCTTCTCTCCATGAACGCAGATCTCAGCTCAGCTCAGGAGAACTTACACACTACTTTATGGAAGCATGTTTTGACTACTTCTACAATGGCCGACAATGGCAAATCAGACCTTGGATTTCAATGTGCTGTGTTTTTTGTCTTTGATACCTCCACATTATCTGATTGCTCACTTTGCTGTAGCCATTTTGATATTTTATTTAGTACTCATACATGGATATAATGTAGTTGGAGCCAATATATCTCCCATTCCCTACCCTCCAATTCTTCTCTCGTGTCAGTGTGTGCCTGGATCCCCAGCACTGACAGAGACAGGTGGATCCTGGGACTCACTTGCCATTTGGTCCAGCAAAAATGGAGAGCTGCAGATTCAGGAAGACACCCTGACTCAAAAATAAGGTGAAGAAGTGTTGAGAGAAGACACCCCAGTGTCTGACTTTAGGCTCTAAACAGGAGATATAAACACACACACACACACACACAGAGAGAGAGAGAGAGAGAGAGAGAGAGAGAGAGAGAGAGAGAGAGAGAGAGAGAGAATCACTAAAAAGAAAGTAGTCCCTTGACACTTGCCCTAGGTTCCCAGAGAGGAATGTGCAGGTAGAGACCTGACCATCTTGAGTTGCCTAGCCAAGAATTCAGTAGAGGTTATTTTTGAAATAACCTTCTGCAGTGCTGGGTGGCTTACATATTTAATCCTAACACACAGGAGGGAGAAGCAGTCAGATCTATGTGAGCTCAAGGCTCCCCTAGTTTATGTAGAGAGCTCCAGGAGAGCCAGTGAGGTGTCCCCCCAAAATTCTTATTATCACTGCTCCAGTCAAATGCCAAGCTGAGGGATGCTTCCCATATTTTGTGCCTACACCAGTTTCTCTATCTCTGGGGGCCATTACAATTGATGGTGGCGGTGGTGGCTTTTGACTCTCTGTTTTGATTTTTTCTGCCCCCCCACTCTGCCCTCTGCATATCCAGACATCATGGATCTGCTCTCATGCATGCTCTAGCTCTCTCTGTCTCTGTCTCTTTCCCCACCCTATGTTCCAGACAAAATACAATAAATAGATTTCTCCACTCTCTGTTAAGATTCTGAACTTCACAGGTACTCCTCACTCCACTCCACTAGGACTTCTGTCCCCAAATTGCAATGGGTGTTCTCTCGCCAAGGACACAATCATCTTATTTTCTATAACCTTGTACAAATTCACCAACGTACTGATAGTTACTGTTAATATGTATTCTTTGTCAACTCCTTCTGTCACTCAACAACAAATTTTCAGCATTTTCCCAGAGTCCAGAACAGTGTACTGGATACAAATTCAAGGTCTTTCCTGTGCTGACTGTGGAGGGGAGGGATGTCGAGATCATGATGGGAGGATGTGCAGAGAAGACTGGCCACACTAATGGAAGCCCAGAAACTGTGGACTGGTGGCTATGGAGTGCCCATGGTACTGAACTAGGCCCTCTGTATGCAGAAGACAGTTGTTTGGCTCAAACTGTTTGGGGGGCTCCCAGGCAGGGGGATAGGGATCTGTCCCTAGTCTATGGGCAGGCTTCTGGAACCTGGTGCCTGCGGTGTAATACCTTGTACAGCCTTGGTGCAGTGGGCAGGGGCTGGGACCTGCCTAGGCTCAGTGTGCTGGGCTCTGCTGACTCCCCATGGGAGACTTCAATTTGGGGGATGTGGGGATGCAGGGTGGCTTGGGAAGGAGGGATTGGGGGTGGGAGGTAGGAGGAGGGGGCATCTATGGATAGCATTGGAGTGAGTAGAAAATTCTTAATAAAGAAATTTTTTTTTAAATGCAACTTCCATTAACCTCCTGCTTCCATCTTAGACTCAGAGCCTCACTAGATGTCAAAATTCTGCACCAATGTTGGTCATTTAGGCTAAGAGGTGAGACTGAAGACACACCTGTCTTCCGGATGGAGAAAAGGGCATTTTGATTTTTTCAGACCAATGATATCAAACCATATCTGTAAGACAATAACCCACCCAAGATTGCAAGGAACCTGGTTTCCCCAAAGCTGGAAAGCTGAGGCATCAGTGAGATTTAGCAGCAGTAGCTACAGCAGGCTTAATAGCCTGGGCAAACACTGGCAAACTGTTGAGTGAAAGCAGCATTTCCCACAATCGTGCATGATTGAGACTGGCATGAAACTGAGGATCATGACAAAATCTGCAAAGGAAAGCCTGTTACAGATAACATAGAAACCCTCTTACAAATGTGAAAGTGGAAGGGTGGAGGGAGGACACACAGTGGAAGAAAGGAAAGGGAAATGGAGCAAGGGATGGTTCTCATTACTGCAGAGATGATGGCGTCCAAGGAGAGGTTGTGCAAAGTGTACATTTGTATAACTCGAGTCAGTTTGGAAACATAATGGGGAAGAGTTAGGAAACATGTGAATCTTAATGTTGTGACTGTATTCCTATCTTGATTCCCTTAGATCTCATCTGGAATGATTGTACGGGTTGTAAGCTTAAGTTTAATTTAGTGGAAAAAAACAAGGAAAACTGTGAAGTAAAGGTCAGTAATACTTTAATGATTCAGGTAGGCAGATGGTGGCAGAGATCCTCATGTGATGTATGCTGGATACTGATAGATCAGAGAAACCCTGTGTTTGTGAATGTAGGAAAGGTTGAAGTATCCAGGAAAGATGCTACCAGCACCCTATGCAGCCTGGGAACAGCCATTAGGCAAACTTTGTGTTTTACATCTCCATTGTGATCTGTTGCAGAATACACCAAACCAACTCATAGACTCATCCATGTTTCCATCTGGGGACCTCTACTTGGGTTAACTTATGGGGAACTCTACTTGGATTTCCTCAAATACATGATGACAAAGAGCCCCTATCATGTACCCAAGAATGAATCCTTGTTTTCAAACTCATGAATTCAGGATATCCAAAGACATTACTTCATTGGTATGCATTTCTGTTTCTCATTAGAAGAGGAAATAAGAGCCAGGAAGTAGTGGTGCATGCCTTTAATCCCAGCTCTCAGAAGGCAGAGCCAGGCAGATTTCTGTGAGATTGAGGCCAGCATAGTCTACCAGCAAGATGCAGGAGAGGCACCAAAACTACAAAGAGAAATCCTGTTGTGAAGAAGAAGAAGAAGAAGAAGAAGAAGAAGAAGAAGAAGAAGAAGAAGAAGAAGAAGAAGAAGAAGAAGAAGAAGGGAAGAGGAAATATCTCAATTAACCTAAGGCTCACAAAGCTAATGCTATATCTAATGATCTACACATTTAAAAAGCATTTTTTTCGTTTGTGTCCATGTGTGAGTGCACGAAGTATGTATGTGCACCAAGTGCATGCAGGTGACCACAGAATCCACAAAGGGCATCAGAAACCCCGGAACTGGAGTTACAGGAAGTTGTGAGCTCCCTGGCATAGTTGCTGAGAACCAAACCTTTGTCTTCTGCACAAGCAGCAAATGGTTTGAACCACTGAGCCATCTCTCCAGCCCCCATGTCCTAACATTTAAAGATCCAGCAACATCACACCCTGTACATGGACAATAGGAAGTCTTTATTAGATGGCCTCAAGTGAGCTCTATGAGGATGGTATCCTGAGATAACACTTAATGAATTTCCTCACAAAGTTTATGTCACACTGACAGAGCTGAGTGGAACTTTCTTCCCTAGCCTTTCCCAAGAGCAGCCTCTTCTTTAGAAGGTGGATTTACTTTTTTATTTAGAATTATAATTTATTTCATTTTTATCATTAATTTAATTTTACAAATCAGCTATGGATTCCCCCTGTTCTCCCTCCTCCCACCCACAACCACCCTCCTCTCATTTCACCCCCTATTCCCACCTCCCCCAAGGCAAGGATTCCCCTGGGGATTCAGCTCAGCCTGGTAGATTCAGTTGAGGGTGGTCCAGTCCCCTCCTCCCTTCACCTAGATTGAACAAAGTGTCCCAGCATAGGTCCTAGGTTCCAAACAGCCAGCTCATGCACTAAGGACAGGTCCCAGTCCTACTACCTGGCAGCCTCCTAAATAGTTCAAGCTAATCAACTTATCCAGAGGGCCTGATCCAGTTCCATGGGGGTTCCTCCGCTATTGGTTCATAGTTCACGTGTTTCCACTAGTTTGGTTAATTTTCCCTGTAATTTGGCTGATCATGGTCTCAACATCTCTGGCTTGTATAATCCCTCCTCTCTCTCACACCAATTGGACTCTTGGAGCTCCACCTGGGGCCTGGCCGTGGATCTCTGCATCTGCTTCCCTCAGTCATTGGATGAGAGTTCTATCATGACAGTTAGGGTGTTCAGTGATCCGATCACCAGAGTAGGTCAGCTCAGGCTTTCTCTCGACCATTGCCAGTAGTCTATTGTGGAGGAATCCTTGTGGATTTTGGGGAACCTCTCTAACACTTTGCTTTTTCCTATTCCCATGTGGTCTTCATTTATCATGGTATGCCTTTCCTTGTTCTCCCTCTCTGTTCTTGATCCAGCTGGGATCTACCACTCCCCTAAGCTCTCTTTCCCCCAACCCTTACCCTCCATTACCCTCCCTCAAGTCCAGTTTGTTCATGTAGATCTCATCCATTTCTCTGTCATTGGGCAATCCCTGTGTCTTTCTTAGGGTCCTCTTTACAAGGTAGCCCCCCCCTGTGGAGTTGTGTAGCAGTCTAGTCATCTTTGTTTTACATCTAGTATCCTCCTATGAGTGAGTACATACCATGTTTGTCCTTCTGAGTCTGGGTTACCTCACTCAGGATGATTTTTTCTAGATCCATCCATTTGCCTGCAAACCTCATGATGTCATTGTTTTTCTCTGCTGAGTAGTACTCTATTGTGTATATGTACCATATTTTCTTTATCCATTCTTCAGTTGAAAGGCATCTAGGTTGTTTCCAGGTTCTGGCTATTACAAACAATGCTGATACGAACATAGCTGAGCAAATGCCCTTGTGGTATGATTGAGCATTCCTTGGGTATATGCCCAAGAGTGCTACAGCTGGGTCTCGAGGGAGATTGATTACCAGTTTTTAAAGAAAGTGCCATATTGATTTCCAAAGTGGCTGTACAAGCTTGCATTCCCACCAACAGTGGAGGATTGTTCCCCTTGCTCTACATACACTCTAGAATAAGCTGTCTTCAAGTGTTTTGGATCTGACAGCTAATTCTGACAAGTGTAAGGTGGTATCTCAGAGTCATTTTGGTTTGCATTTCCCTGATGATTAGGGATGTTGAGCAATTCCTTAAATGTCTTTCAGCCATTTGAACTTCCTCTGTTGAGATTTCTTTGTTAAGCTCTATAGCCCATTTTTTAATTGGACTGTTGGGCATTTTGATGTCTATTTTCTTGAATTCTTTATATATTCTGGATATCAGCCTTCTGTCTGATGTAGGGTTGGTGAAGATCTTTTCCCATTCTGTAGACTGTCACTTTGTCTTATTGACCATGTCCTTTGCTCTACAAAAGCTTCTCAGCTTCAAGAGGTCCCATTTATTAATTGTTTCTCTCACTGTCTGTGCTACTGGTGTTATATTTATGAAGTGATTTCCAGTGCCAGTGCATTCGAGACTGCTTCCTGCTTTCTCTTCTATCAGATTCAGAGTAACTGGATTTATGTTGAAGTCTTGGATCCACTTGGACTTACATTTTAAGAACTGTGACAGATATGGACCTATTTGCAGCCTTCTACATGCTCATATCCAGTTATGCCAGCACCATTTTTTGAAGATGCTTTCTTTTCTCCATTGTACAATTCTGGCTCCTTTGTCAAAATTATATGTTCATAGGTGTGCAGGTTAATGTCAGGGTCCTCAATTTGATTCCATTGGTCCACATGTTGGTTTTTATGCCAGTACTAAGCTGTTTTTATTACTGTAGCTCTATAGTAGAGCTTGGCATCAGGGATCGTGATGCCTCCAGAGGTTGTTTTATTGTACAGGATTCTTTTGCTATCCTGGGGTTTTTGTTTTTTCATATGAAGTTGAGTATTGTTCTTTCTAGTTCTGTGAAGAATTGTGTTGGTATTTTGATGAGGATTGCATTGAATCTGTAGATTGCTTTTGGTAAGATTGCCATTTTTACTATGTTAATCTTGCCTATCCCTGAGGATGGGGGATCTTTCCATTTTCTGACGTCTTCTATAACTTCTTTTTTCAGGGACTTAAAGTTCTTATCATACAGGTCCTTCACTTGCTTAGTTAGAGTTACCCTAAGGTGTTTTGTATCATTTTTGGCTATTGTAAAGGGTGATGTATCTCTTATTTCCTTCTAAGCCTGTTTGTCAATTGTATATAGGAGGGCTACTGATTTTTTTTAGTTAATCTTGTATTCTGCTATGTTGCTGAAGGTGTTTATATGCTGTATCAGTTCCTTGGTCAAATTTTTTAGGTCACTTATGTACATATCATGTCATCTGCAAATAGCAAAAGCTTGACTTCTTCCTTTCCAACTTGTATACCCTTGATCTCCTTATGTTGCCTTATGGCTATGGCTATAACTTCAAGTACTGTATTGAATAAGTATGGGAAGAGAAGACAGCTTGCCTTGTTCCTGATTTTAGTGGAATTGCTTTGAGTTTCTCTCCATTTAATTTGATGTTGGCTGTTGCCTTGCTGTAAATTGCCTTTGTTATGTTTAGGTATGTTCCCTGTATTACTGATCTCTCCAAGACCTTTATCATGAAGGGGTGTTGGATTTTGTCAAATGCCTTTTCAACATCTAGTGACATGATCATGTGTTTTTTTCTTTCAGTTTGTTTATATGGTGTATAATTGACAGACTTTTGTATGTTGAACAACCCTTGCATACCTGGGATGAAGCCTATTTGATCAAGGTGGATAATTGTTTTGATGTGTTCTTGGACTCTGTTTGCCAATATTTTATTCAGTATTTGCACCAATGTTCATGAGGGAGATTGGTCTGTAGTTCTCTTTCTTTGTTGCATCTTTATTTGTCATGGGAATTAGGGTAATTATAGCCTCATAGAAGGAGTTTGGTAATGTTCCTTCTGTTTCTATTTTGTGGAATGATATAAAGAGTATTGGTATCAACTCTTCTTTGAAGATCTGGTAGAATTCTGCACTGAAACCATCTTGTCCTGCGTTGTTAGTTTTTTTTGTGTGTGTGAGACTTTTAATGAATGATTCTATTTCCTTAGCGGTTATTGGACTATTTAAATAGTTTATCTGGTCTTGATTTAACTTAGGTATGTGGTACCTATGCAGAAAATTATCCATTTCTTTTAGATTTCCCAGTTTTTTAGAGTAGAAGTTTTTGAAGTATGACATGATGATTCTCTGGATTTCCCCATTGTCTGTTGTTATGTCTCCCTTTTCATTTCTGATTATGCTAATTTGGATGCTTTCTCTGCCTTTTGGTTAGTTTGGATAAGGGCTTGTCTATCTTGTTGATCTTCTCAAAGAACTAATTCTTTGTTTCATTAATTCTTTGTATTGTTCTCTTTGTTTCTATTTTATTGATTTCAGCTCTCAATTTGATAATTTCCTGGTGTCTGTTTCTCCTGGGAGACTTTGCTTCTTCCTGTTCAAGGGCTTTCAGGTGTGCTGTCAAGTCACTAGCGTGAGATTTCTCTAACTTTTCTTTTTCAAGACAGGGTTTCTCTGTAGTTTTGGAGCCTGTCCTGGACTAGCTCTGTAGACCAGGCTGGCCTTGAACTCACAGAGATCAGCCTGGCTCTGCCTCCTGAGTGCTGCGATTAAAGGTGTGCGCCACCACAGCCCAGCTCTAACTTCTTTATGTGTGCATTTAGTTCTATGAATTTCCCTTTTAACACTGCTTTCATAGTGTCCCATAAGTTTGGGTATGTGATGTATTCATTTTCATTGATCTCTAGGAAATCTTTAATTTCTTTCTTTATTTCTTCCTTAACCCATTGGTGATTCAGTTGAGCATTATTCAGTTTCCATGAGATTGTAGGAATTCTGTAGTTTTTTCTGTTGTTGAAATCTAACTTTAAACCATGGTGGTCCAATAGAACACAGGAGGTTATTCCAAGTGTTTTGTATCTGTTGAGATTTGCTTTGTGGCCAAGTATGTGGTCGATTTTAGAGAAGGTTCCATGGGGTGCTGAGAAGAAGGTATATTCTTTTTTCTTAGGATGGAATGTTCTGCAGATATCAATTAAGTCCATTTGAGTAATAACATCAGTTAAGTCCTTTATTTCTTTGTTAAGTTTCAATTTGGCAGATATGTCCAGTGGTGACAGTGGATCATTGAAGTCTTCCACTATTAATGTGTGGGATTTTATGTGTGATTTAAGCTTTAGTAATGCTTCTTTTACATATGTGGGTGCCCTTGTGTTTGGGGCATAAATGTTTAGAATTGAAACTTCATCTTGGTGGTTCTTTATTAGTATGTAATACTAATTAGTGATTAGTATGTAATGCCCTTCTTGATCTCTTTTGATTGATTTTAGTTTGAAGTCTATTTTGCTGGATATTAGGGTGGCTACACCAGCTTGATTCTTTTTTGTTGTTGTTTTGGTTTTTTTTTTGTTTGTTTTTTTCGAGACAGAATTTCCCTGTATAGCTTTGCACCTTTCCTGGAACTCACTTGGTAGCCCAGGCTGGCCTCAAACTCAGAGAGATCTGCCTGTCTCTGCCTCCCCAAGTGCTGGAATTAAAGGTGTGCCCCACCACTGCCCGGCTCCCAGCTTCCTTCTTAAGACCATTTGATTGGAAAGACTTTTCCTAGCATTTTATTCTTAGGTAGTGCCTATCTTTGAAATTGAGGTGTGTTTCTTGTATGCAGCAGAAAGATGGGTCCTGCTTTCATATCCATTCTGTTAGCCTTTGTGTTTTTATAGGTGAATTAAGTCCATTGATATTAAAGGATATTAATGACCAGTGATTGTTCATTCCTGTTATCTTTTGGTGGTAGTGTGTGTGTGTACTTCTCTTCTTTGGGGTTTACTGCTGTGGTATTATCTATTGCCTTTCTTTTCCTGGGTGTATCTGACTTCCTTAGGTTGGAATTTTCCTTCTAGTGCTTTTTGTAGGGTTGGGTTTGTGGATAAATATTCTTTAAATTTGGTTTCATCATGGAATGTCTTGTTCAGTCCATCTATGATGATTGAAAGTTTTGCTGGGTATATTAGTCTAGGCTGGCATCCATGGTCTCTTAGCATCTGCATTACATCTGTTCAGGTCTGGCTTTCAAAGTCTCCATTGAGAAATCGGGTGTTATTCTGAAGGGTTTGCCTTTATAAGTCACTTGGCCTTTTTCCTTTGCTGTTCTTAATATTCTTTCTTTATTCTGTATGTTTAGTTGTTTAAATATTATGTGGCGAGGGGACTTTTTGGGGTGAGAGGGTCTAGTCTGTTTGGTGTTCCATAGGCTTCTTGTATCTTCATAGGCATTTCCTTCTTTAAGTTGGGAAAGTTTTCTTCTATGATCTTGTTGAATATATTTTCTGTGCTTTGAGTTGGTATTCATCTGCTCCCCCTATCCCTATTATTCTTAGGTTTGTCTTTTCATGGTGCCCCAGATTTCTTGGACATTTTGTGTTATGACTTTTTTAGCATTGGTATTTTCTTTGACTGACAAATACATTTCCTCTATTGTATCCTCCACACCAGAGATCCTGTCTTCTATCTCTTGTATTCTGTTGGTTATGCTCATATCTGTGTTTCCTGCTCATTTACTTAGATTTTCTATTTCCAGCATTCCCTCTGTTTGTGTCTTCTTCCTTTTTTATATTTCTCCTTTCATGTCTTGAACTGTTTCCCTCACCTGTTTCATTCCTTTTTCATGGTTTTCTTTAGGAGATTTATTGTTTTATTCCACTTTTTTATTTGTCTTTTCCTCTAGTTCTTTATAGATTTCTTCCCATTTTTTTCCCATTTTTTTGTTTGACTTTTTCTCATTTTCTTCATTGATTGCCTCCACTTTTTTGTTTATCTTTTCCTCAATTTCATTTTTTTTCATTTTTTTCTTGAAAGGCCTCTAGCATCTTCATGATGCTATTCTTTTTTTGAGTCAGGGTTCCCCTGTGTAGCTTTGCGCCTTTCCTGGAACTCACTTGGTAGCCCAAGCTGGCCTCAAACTCACAGAGATCTGCCTGGCTCTGCCTCCCGAGTGCTGGGATTAAAGGCGTGTGCCACCACAGCCCGGCCATGATGCTATTCTTAAGGTTGCTTAGCCCTCTGGGTAATGAGAAAAGAGGAAATCCCACCCCGGAGAACTGCACACAGAATCACCATGAGATAGCTGGTCCCTAACAGGATGAGAGAGGTTAGGGGAAGAAGAAGAAAGGGAAGTCACATGTTCAGCAAGATGTCAAGCCAGTATTAGTTACAACAATATTATTCAGATATTCCCAATGAAGTACTAATTTTGGAGGTTAAGTACATTTGAAAAACATGATTTTGTCATCTGATTAACAGCTGATTCTGGAATTATCATCTTTTGTTCTTTTAAATAGTGTTTTTATTTTTCAGAATTTCATGCTGTGTATTTTGAACTTACTCACGCCCCCACCTCTTGTAAAGCTTTTCTAGATTTCCCTTCACTCTTTCTGGGTTCAGAATGGAACTATAGCTCTAGGAACTTCTATTAACTCTTTCATGAGGTACTAAGCACATTTTCAAAAATAATTTTGATCTTTTATCCCATGATATTATTGGAATCTAAAGCTACATTTTAGAGGAGAAAGCAGGACCCTACCTGGTGCCATTAAGACTGAGAGGGAGAAGAATACCCACTTGCCAGCCCAGGACTACCTGCCCTACGGAACTGCCCAGCACCACAAGTTGATGTACAGACCTGGACTGCTGCCACGGCCCATATCTGGGTTCCGTGCCCTGCTACAGCAGTGGTCTGTGTTGATGTTGATGTCCTTGGCTCCTGTACCAATGAAGGCCAAGGGGATAAGGGCTGCACAGAGTTGGTCCTGCCCCTCACTGACTGTAACACTAGGGGGAGTTGACACTCTTTTAACAGCTACAACACTCAGGATACTGGCCCTGCACCTCGCCTGGTCAGTAGAGCTGACCCTGTTGACAGGGGCATTGATGAGATACCCCAAGAACAAGAGCATGGGAGATCTAGCCCCACCTCTCATCTGGCATAAGATGGTATGTGAGAGTGAGAGATGCTTTCATCTCCACACTGCCCTGCACCACCTATGGCAGGAGGGAGAGCTGACCCTGAGGTCATAAGAGCAGGAGAGCTGTCCCTAACCGTCACCAGCTGTAACACTAGGGAGGGTACCCCTGCACCTGCCTGGGCAACACAGTAGAGCTGGCCCTGGTGGTGTAGTTGTGGGACAGCCGACCCTGGGAACATGAAAGCAGAACTGGTCCTGCCCCTCACTCCTTCCTGAATAGGGTGAACCAGCTGGGGCAATGCCAGAGAGCTCACCCTGGTGGTGAGGATGGGGGAGAGCTGGCAGGTCGATCAACCTGGCAACCACCAAAGCCCAGAACCAGGGCAATGATATTGGCTCAGCTCAATATCCACCTCATCTATGATCTTCCGGAGCACACAAAGGAGACAGACCTGCAGATCCAAAGCTGCAAGATCTCCACGACACAAGGCAACTACCGGATATCCAAGAGCAGTCCCAATAAGGGCCCAGCATCCACAGTGTAGCAGAAATGAGAGGCCTCGAACCAAACCAATGACTCTTTGCAAGCAAAGATATATGGACTGAAGTGTGTACTATGTGACTGTGTCACACAACAGCTTCCTCAGCAAGATACTTTTCCTTCTTCCCTTTTCTCTTAAATTTCATTTTAGTGTATTTAACTGGAGGAGGTTGCAAGGGCAGAGGGCAGATACAAACGCATGGAGATGAATGGGATGGAGGTACGTGTTATGAAAGCCACAGAGAATAGACAAAAAATTTAAAAAAAAAAAGAAAAAAGGAAAAAACTACATTCTACCTGTATAAAAACACTGAGTTGTGTCAACACCAAGGAGAAACATTTGCAGGTGAATCCTAAATACTGGGTTATTATCTAATATCTCTGAGATCACTTACTAATGGGGAGGGAGGATAGGTAGTGATTTCACTGAGCAGTTCATACAACATATTTTTAATATATCAAAACACAAGCACTCATGAGTTACGGAGGAATCATGAGAATATTAAATGGAAAAGAATATCTTCAGTGGAAGTTCTTTCCTGTAGTTCTAAGTGGAAACTAGTGTGTATATGTGGGAAGATATAATGATTGTTGAATACACTAATGTATCAGAAGAGTGTGCACCATTCTATGAGAAAGACACCTTTAATGCACGAGAAAGGAACTGGACCACTGAGAAAATGATTTTCCTCTACAATGTCATTTTCTCTAGTTTTTAAATTTCTTTTTTTTTTCATGGAATAAAAACTGTATTTACACGAACACGCCATTATACAATGGTTTTAAAAGAAAAGGGTAGTGTTAAGAGCTGGTAGTCAGGAGGGACCACAGTGCGGGCCGGCAGCCAAGCCCAAGAGGTTCGCCTTCAGGAAAGACTCCACCTGTTTTCCGGAAATGCCTTCCACCTGATCCAAGTCCTCCACCTTGCTGAAGGGGCCATGAACCTCCCTCCAGCCCATGATGAGTTGGGCCCTCTTCTGGCCAATGAGATGCTGGTTCAGGAACTGGCAGCGGTGTGCAGTGCAGACAGAAGAAGGGACTTCAGTAACTGGACAAATTTGGAGAGGCCTGTGAAGGGGTGGCATGTTGGAGAACCCACACTCTACTCCCGGAGAGAAATCTCTACAGTGTGCAGAGCTCAATCTGCACCAAGGCAGGAAAAGATGAACCTGAGTGGAATGCAGATTTGGGGTCAACAGCAAACAGAATTGTCTTAATGTGCATGCTTGGAGATTTGCCACACAGAAGCACTGTTACAGTGAACATTAAGATGTTTAACTGAGAACAACTCAAAAGGAAACAGCTGTGGTGCCTCCTAGTGGCCAGAGTCAGGATTTACTCAAGCTGGAGGTGGACGCTGGCTAGCCACTCCCTTACTTAGACAGTGACCAGCTCCTGAAGTGGCCGCTGCCATCTTCCATCACCTCGGCCTAGCCTTAGCCTCAATGTTGACCCTCCCTTCTTCGCGACCCACGTCTTTCTTTTGAATTCATTTTTAAATTTCTTCAGTCAAGACAACAGTCATTTCATAGTTAAAATATCACAGAATATAATTGCGAGCAGATTAACACAAGTATTTTGGATATACAGATTTTCGGATAAGCATGCATTGTATTCAATGTCACGGAGGAACAAAATGGATAAAAGCTATGTTTTGTTAGTTTGAGTGTACATGTCCAGTGTGAGTGAGGATGTGGTTGTGTCTCCTCTAGTATTATATATTCCCAGGTGCAGTTTTTCCCTCATTGCAGAGAGGCCTCGGGATTACCGATTTAAGTTAGATATCCTAGGAATGGATAAACATAAAGCAATCACATCCAGTGATTAAAATATTCATAAAGCTCACACTGATACATCCCTTCAAGTCCCTAGTCTTGGTCTCACTTTCCAGACTACAGAGTAAGCTGTTCAGACTCTCAGAGGGAAAATCCTGACTCTGGCCACTAGGAGGCACCACAGCTGTTTTCTTTTGAGTTGTTCCCAGTTAAATCTCTTAATGTTCACTGTAACAGTGTTTCTGTGTGGCAAATCTCCACGCATGCACATTACGACAATTCTGTTTGCTGTTGACCCCAAATCTGCATTCCACTCAATGGTTCATCTATTCCTGCCTTGATGCAGATTGAGCTCTGCACACTGTAGAGATTTCTTCCGGGAGTAGAGTGTGGGTTCTCCAACATGCCACCCCTTCACAGGCCTCTCCAAATTTGTCCAGTTACTGAAGTCCCTTCCTCTGTCTGCTCTGCACTCTGCTGCCAGGTCCTGAACCAGCATCTCCATCTGCTTCTACTTACCCCTGCCTTCCCTGGCACATGCTGGTGATTCCCACCAAACTCCAGAACTACCTGACGTTTTGTAAAATGGACACTCGAAGTATACTAGTGTGTCTCTAACATGTACTCTGGACTGAAGCTTGGATGCTCTCCAATGGTATATTTGTTGAATCTTTGTTGTCAAGGCAACACTATTGGGAGAAGGTAAGACTTTTAATAAGCAAGACTTTGATGTAAGTGTATAATTAAGAAATTCAAGGTATGTGAAAATGGGAACTGTTTCAGATTTCTGTCTCCTTTCTATCCTAGCGTTACACTAAAATTGTACAAGCTCAGAGTTTTAGCACTGATAAATGGAGTTCTGATAAACTGATAGAGCAATCTATTCAGTCACCAGCTCCAGATTTTAAATTTCCTTTGGTTGTCTTGTAAGTATAGAGTTAAAGGTGCATATCATTGGGCTAAAACATACATAAAGATCTCTAGACATAGGAAACATGTTCATGCTTCTTAATTCAAAACCATAGTCTTTGCTATGACACCAAGGTGTAAATATGTCCCAGCTGTTTTACAGACATCTGCATGTCCATGAGGAAAGAGTGCTGCTACTCCATTCACAAGTCTGGGCTGGTGGAGACCTGGTCAAGCCACTCTAGAAACTTGAGGAGGACGTTAGAAGGCATAACCAACCCACTTCTTCTCCCTTACTCTGGTGGAAGTTTTCCATTTTTGTCTGGCTCAACCCTATTGTGAGACCAGTTATTCTCACTTGTCACTTTTTTCTTCTAGCCCCTTGCCTTCTTTGCTTCCTCCAGGAAAGGATTTGTGAGGTCTCCTGGGAGGCAGTTGACCAAATGCTTCTACACCCACACCTGCTGCTGAGCAAAAGCCCACCGACTCCCAACTCCCCTCCCCCACATCATCCCTTGCCAACAGGAAGTAGCCAGATTTGATCCAGTGACCATATAACCAAAAAGGTCCGGATGTTGGCTTGCTCCATCATGATCCTGAAAGCTCTGTTCTCTCTCTCTCTCTCTCTCTCTCTCTCTCTCTCTCTCTCTCTCTTTCTCTCTCTCTGCCTCCCCACCTCCCTCCTTCCCTCCTCCTTCTCTCTCTTCAAATCCTATTCACTTTTTAGTAGCATCACTCACTAACAATAACCAAGCTTTCAAATATGGCTTGTAGCCATAACATAATGCTGAAATGCATTAAGTTCAACTTTAAAAGTCCCCATTGTTCTTAATGGTTTCAACTCTGTACAAGTCCAAAGTCCAAATTCTCTTCTGAGACTCATGCAATTGCTAATTTCCCTTATGAAATCAAAATCAAAAATCTGATCACATACTTCCAACATACAATGGCACAGGATATACATTACTACCCCAAAATGGAGGAAAGAGAGCACAGTGGGGAAATACTGCACCAAAGCAAAATAGAAAATCATCTGGGAAAATGCCAAAGTCTAGATCTCTATGTCTGATGCCAAAACGCTCTTCAGATCTCCAACTCCTTTCCTCTCTGTTGACTGCAGCATAGTTCTTTCTCTTGAGCTGGTTCCACACCTTGTTAGCAGCTTTCCTTGGCAGGTATCACAGAGCTCTGACATCTCCAACCTTTTGCCATTTATAAGGCAATCCAGGCTTCACCTTCACAGCTTCACACAATGACCTCTCTAGGCCTCCATGCGGGGACACCCCTGACATGTGCCTGATCTCAGCGGTCTCCTTAACCATGAAGGGAGATTTCATAATGCCTTTCTTCCATCTTTGACTCTAAAGCCAGAACTATGTGGCCAAAGCTGCCAAGTTCTGCAGCTTGCTGGGGCTGAAACATGACCCCCCTGTTCAAATACATTTTTACCAGCTTTCTGTTTTCCATGATTTCCTTCACTGCCTAATTTTGGCAGTCTTGGAACTCACTCTGTAGACCAGGTTGGCCTTGAATTCAGAGATCAACCAGCATCTGACTTCTGAGTTCTGGGATTAAAGATGTGCACCACTATGTCTGGCCCTAGCTTTTCTTTAACTACTTTTCACTTTAATTCCTTTTCCTAAATTGGAAGCTTAGCTGGGTTAGGTCTTGCTCTGAGGTCACCACTCCCTTTATTCCACTTAGCTTCAGGCTTTTTAAAATCTGTCTATGCTTCCTGGTGCTCCTTTTCTCCTCCAAGGGTAATTTTGTATTGTTCCTTGCTCAGCTTGCTCATTTTCATTTTAAATTCACCAAGTGAGGCTACTAATAACCAAGCAACACAGTTAATACTGGACAGTCTGGAATTTTCCTCTGCCTCAGGCAGATCTTTCGGACAAGACACAGAAAGCAGCCACATTTTTTTTGCCAAAATTTCCAAAACTGGTCTCTAGTCCATGTACTATTGTTCTTCTTTTTTTAAAACTTCTTGAGCTGGGCCCCTAAAGTTCAAAGCTCCCTCACCACTGTGGTGGTATTGTGTTCCCGAAAATATTGTGCACCCCAATAAACTTACCTGGGGTCAGAGACAGAACAGCCACAATATTAAACATGAAGATAGGCAGTGGTAGCACACGCCTTTAATCCTAGCATTCCAGAGGCAGAAATACATCTATTCAAGGATACAGCCATGGTGACACACCTCTTTAATCCGAAGAAGTGAGCCTTTAATCCCAGGGAGTGATGACAAAAACAGAAAGGTATATAAGGCACAAAGACCAGAAACTAGAAGCATTTGGCTGGTTAAGCTTTCAGGCTTTCGAGCAGCAGTTCAGCTGAAATCCATTTGGATGAGGACACAGAGGCTTCCAGTCTGAGGAAACAGGGTCAGCTGAGGAACTGGCAAGGTGAGGTAGGTGTAGCTTGTTCTTCTCTGATCTTCCAGCATTCACCCCAATAACTGGCCTCAGGTTTGATTTTATTAACAAGACTCTTTAAGATTCCTGCTACACAGCACTGCTGTCTTCTATGCCCTTACTAGTAATGCCCATTAAGCCAAGCTTAAAGTATTCAACCACTTTTCTAGTAAAAAGTGCCAAAGTGTTCCATATTCTTCCAAATGAAAGCACAATCTGGCCTATCACAATAATACCCCAGTCCCTGGTAACAACTTTTGTGTTAGGTTTTTTGTTGCTGTGAAGAGACACCATAACCACAGCAACTCTGTAAAGAAAAGCAATTAATTGGGACTGGATAAAGTTCAGAGGTTTAGTCCATGTCATCATGGGGGAAAGACTGGCAGCATGCAGGCAGACATGGTGCTGGAGAGGTAGGTGAGAGTTCTACATTAGGGTATGTAGACAGCAGGACGAGGGTGCCACTTTGGGCCTGGCTTGAGCATCTGAGACCTCAAAGCCCACCTCTAGTGACACACTTCCTCCAACAATGCCACACCTACTTCAACAAGGCCAAAGCTCCTAATAGTGCCACTTTCTATGAGCCTATGGAAGCCATTTTCTTTCAAACTGCACAGTCTCAATGCCAAAGAAGCACATGAAAAGAGACATAGAAAGGAACTGCTACCCAGATACTCATGCTATCTTACAATTCAGTGTTCTTATTTCTGAGAATTGTTAGAATTCCTAGTCACTCCCCCAGCTACATTACTGAATTTGCAATGTCCAATATCCAGGCAAGATGCTTAGTCATCCTAGGGCATTACATCCTACATAATCCATGTGCTGTGTGATCACATAATCTGCATTCAGCATTATCACTTAATATATGTGCATGTGTGGCATAGCTACAAAAGCCCATATGTGCATTGTGGGGGTGGGGTGGTGGTGGGGTGGTGGCAATAAAGTGGGTTCTACATATCCTTCCCTCTCTTCCTGCATGGTCATTCCATAGGCCTAAGCACACTCATTCTCTATGGCCTAATAAACTCTTATAGTGGGTTTTGTTGTACCTTGTGGCATTTCTCTCATGGCAAACATTGCCACTTAATACATACCATTGCACTGCTTAATAAATACCTGTGGTGCCAAGATGAAAAAGGGCCTCCTGGTGCTCTGCACCCAGGACCCTGTACCTAGGTTTGCTCTACCTACAACTGCCCACTTTTCCATTTGCCAGGTGTCCAGATGGCATCACACAACACCGGCTCCTTTGATTGGTGAGTTTTCCTTTTCCAGCCAGTGTATAAATAGTCCCCTGGACACATGGGAATGACCGTCAATTGTCTGGTGTTCCTCTGGTGTCCCCAGGATTGGGGGAACACACATCTATGGCCTTTATCAGCTACAGTCGGCCCCCATTGCAGGCTTAAATCTCTAGCCATTTCCCACGACTGCTGTCTGAGATACCATTCTTGCTGTTGGACCCTCGTCCTTGGGCTGCATATGCCCCACCTTCATTCTCTCACTTAACAAAGTATTGAATGACTTGCACCAGTTGATGTTGGACCATCATCCTCTGGCTATGTACACCTTGGCCCTCATTCTCTGGCTTGATGAAGACTTGAATTACTTCTGCCAATCGCCGATCCTCACTTGATCTCAGGGACACCTGAGATTGTATTCTTGGATCACAGACTTGGACAGTCTTGTTTTTGTTTTTTCTTCTCTCTGCTGCAGGCATGGGAAACAAGGCTTCGAACCCTATTAGTCTCACTTCTCCCCTAGGAGGTCTTCTAGAAACTCTTAAGCCTCTCAGCTTAATGTCTTACTTAAAGACCTCTAAGCTGCTCTGCCTGTGCATTAAAAAATGGCCCAATCCCTTAAATAACAATAAAAAATGGATACCTAAAGGCTTATTGGACCCTGATATTTTATTGGAATCATCTAACTTCTGCCACTAAATGGGCAAATGGAGAGAGTTACCTTATATCCAAGATATTTTTTTAACCTCAGCTCTACACCCTCCCTTATTGATTCCTTGTCTCCTGCCCACATGCTCCAAGACATGCAACCTGAACCTGAGGAATCTGACTACTGTTCTGGACCCTCTAATGAACCTCTGCCTGTCCCACCTCCCACACCCACTCCTACAACCTCTGCCCCTTCAGCTCTTCCACTAACCCCCTCCTCCTCTCAAATATCAGGCAGCTGCAACCGCCAACTCTGGCTCCAACCTTTATCACTCCTATCACTCATTCTCAGGATGCTAAAGGATCCAACTCCAGCCATGCCAACCAAGCAAACATTCTCCCTTAGTAAGATGTGGCTGGGGTGGATGGACTGGTTAAGTTTCACATTCCTTTCTCACTTGCAGAACTTTCTCAGATAGAAAAAAAACTGGGCCTTTATACCTCTAATTCTGCTTCCTTTATTAAACAGTTCCAATATATTACCCAATCTTATAGCCTCACATTTTAAGAGATACATATCTATAATATTTATAATACTAGAGCTCTGGGCACCAGCCATTCCGGGGAAGACCTGCCCAACTTAGCCCCAGGTTCTGGCCATAGGGAAGGACCCCCCAACTCCACCAGGAAGGTTCCTCCTCTCCAAGACCCTCTGGTGAACACTACAACCTCCATGCCCTGCCCAGACACCCATCTGCAGGAGACCCCAGCCACTTCCAGATTCTTAGAAACCAGCCCCCACCATCCATCCTTCTCTGGAACTCCCATCTGGACCAGAGGTGAGTGCCTGGGGTTATACTCAGAGAGGCCCCCGCCTCTAGGTCCCACCCCTGTGCATCAGCCATCCTGGGAAGATCTGCCCAACTTTGCTCCAGTTTCTGGCCATTTGGTGGGCCCTGAGGGAAGGCTCCCCTTTTCCAAGACTGCAGACAGACCCTGCAATCTCCACACCCTGTCCCCACACCCATCTGCCCGAGACCCCAACCTCTTCCTGAGACTTAGAAACCAGGCCCCATCTTCCATCCTGCCCCGGAACTCCCATCTGGACTGAAGCCCCCAGCTCCCATCCGGACAAGATACGGAGACCCCAGAGACTTCCTGTGACTCAGAGACCAGCCCCAGCTCCCATCTGGCCAGCACTCCCATCTAGAACAGAGAGAGGCTTCCTAAATCATTTTTTTAATTGGGTGGAGGCATATCCTGTTTCCAATAAGCCGGCTCACACAGTTACTGATCTCCTTCCCTGGGAAATTATTCCTCTGTTTGGGATTCCTGCTTCTCTCCAGTCTGATAATAGTCGGGCATTTACCTCCCTGATTTCCCAGATAAGAGCTAAAGCTCTTAATATTCCCTGGCATTTTCAAATCCCACACCATCCTCAGTCCTCAGGGAAGATGGAGCACACCAACCTGTCTTTAAAAGCATTCTTACTAAGATGCCATAGGAACTTCAACTTCAGGGTAAAATTATTGCCTCTAGCTGTTTTCAGGCTATGTGATCTTCTCAGGTAGCCCCTTTCTATCTTGCCATTCAAACTCATGTATGGGAGACCAGCTCTAACCCAGGCTTCCTATCCAAACCTTCACCTCTCCCTGATTACCAATTAAGTCACCTACTCTCTCATATTTGTTCTCTCCTGTGGAACTTTGCAGACCATTCCTTATCTCAGCCATGTGATAACCCATGCCTACTCCTAAGATTAGGTCCTTCTTTCTCCTCCAGACCAGTACCCCACACCATTTTCCCCTAAATATCAGGGACCCGTCAAGGTAATTCTTGTAACACACACAGATGCTAAACTCAAGGGCTTTACCCACTGAATTCACCTGTCTCACCTGAAGCCTTTTATCTCACTTCCATCCCAGAAAGATCTGTCCTCATACACAGTGACACAGACAGGGCCCTGCTCTCTCAAGTAACAGAGGACACCAGTATCAACTGCCTTGTCACAAATTCTAGAAATTTAGAATGAGGTTTCACCCCACAAGTTGTTCCTACCTGGTTCCCTCTCCTGTCTCTACTAACCATATTCTGCTTCATCAGTTACCCTCCGTGTCTCTAATAATATATTCAAACTTCTAATTAATGACTATCTAATTGTTACAGGACAATAGAGCCAGAGGCCAAGGACCATCAAATCAGCCATTACCTCAGGCCTACCACTGACTAGCTCTTACATTTAAACTCAGCCCATTTCTGTTCATCTATATGTTGCCACATATTGTGTGGCTTTACCTGTTTGTCATTACATGCTGCTCTTTGGATGGCCGGCTGCCATCTCTTGACTCAGACTTCCTCTTCCCAGAATTCTCCCTGTCTGATTATCCCACCTATACTTCCAGCTTGGCTACTGGCCAATAAGCATTTTATTAAACCAGTGTACAAAAGCATTATCCCACAGCAGGACTGCACACAAATAAACTCACTGTAACTGTAAGAGTGCTTCTGAAAATGGATCACCACTCAGCTGATTACCTTACATTGTTGGTGGTACTACTAGTCCATGCCTGGCCTGCTGCTCTTCCACGGGTACTCAATAAACTATCCTTGCCAAGCTGCTTAAAGAAGAAATAAAATAATTACAGACTATGCAATCAGCGAATGTACCATAAGCTAGTATGTATAATGGACTCCCCTAATCAAATCATAAATTTTCTGTTCTAGATCTCCACTGTTGCACATGGTGCTGTAATAAATGCAGAATTACATTTGAGAATGTTCGTAGGAATGAATGCTTCATCAATTCATACATTTATTTCTCTGTATCAAAGGAGCCCACATATCTTTTCCCATAATAGCTGGAGTAAATTTTACTCTCACTCAAATTATACTGGTTGTTCTAACACTTGTTATACTTAAACTGTTCTTAATAGCCACACTCCCAGTTGTAAAATGATTTTTCACAGATTCTAAGTTGAATTTCATTGTCAGTTATGCTGCTGTTTTCTATGTCTCTGCTTGTGAAACTATTGAAACTATTCAGAATTATGTTTTAAATACTTTTATTCAAATATTAATAACAACACTAATCACAAAAAGTATATAGTATAAATAGCACATAGTCAGGAACTTATAGAGATAGGTAAAATGCAATTGAATATTAACCTATCAAAAGAAAACAAACACATCTATACTATATAAAATGTATTACTCTTAAAATACATTTTAGAAAATAAAATGTCAAAATCAAAAGACTAAGTGTTTTATGATACTGATTGTACTAAAAATAGTATCCATGAAAACCAAAGAAAAACTATTATCTTCAGTTGGCTAAAGGAAAAGCATTTTAATAATCAACACTAACCGTCACACTTCTTAACATAGAAATAATTTTACGAATGTGGTAGTTTTAATAAGAACAGCCCCAATAGGCTCATATATTTGAATGCTTAGTCACCAGGGAATGGAACTATTTGAAAAGATTAGAAGAATAAGGAGTTATGGTTTTGTTAGAGGAAATGTGTCCCTGGGAGTGGTCTATGAGGTTTCAAAAAGCCCATGATAGGCCCAGGCTCTCTGCCTCGCTATCTGCACATCAGATGTAGCTCTCAACTACTTCTGCTTTGCTTGCTGCCATGCTCTCCATCATGAAGGTAATGGATGAAACCTCTGGAACTGTGAGCAAGTCCCTAGTTAAATAATTTCCTTTTTAGTTGCCTTGGTCATGGTTTTGCTTCAGAGAAATATATCAGTTACTACATACATATAAAACATCATATTATGGGGGCTAGATCGTTCAGTCAATAATTAACTTGCCACAAAAGCATGAAGACCCGAGTTAGAGTACACACACACACACACACACACACACACACACTCACACAAAATGCCCGTTGTGCATGGCAGCCTATCTGTTATCCCAGTGCTTTGGAGGCAGAGATAAGGAACCTCCAGAGCCAACTGGCTAGGTAAGCTGTGGGTTGAAGTGAGGGACCATATTTTGATGAAATAATGAGGAGACCAATCTAGGAAGACACTTGGCATCAAACTCTAGCGCACACACACACACACAAATTCAAACATGATACACAATACAAAGATCACATACAAATCAAAACGCATTGTATTGTTACGACAAATACACAAATTAAAACTTCTTAGTAATGAAAGTAAGGTTTTATTACAGGACTAATAAACAATATATTCTAGTAAGAAAACACTAAGAACAAGATAAATAATTTGAAAATTAGATAAAACATAGCAGTTTTTTAAAGACACATACACACCCAGGAAAGAACAGAGATTTTTTATTGGCCTTGAAGCAATTAATATTAAATTAGTATTTGAAAATTTTTTAAATGCAATAATGATAATTCCCAGGTTCATAGTAATGAACTTGTAAATTCCAACAAAACTTAAAGATGAAATAAATCTAGTCTGCAGAACATTTTCAAATATATAAATGTGACCAGCTTCTTGTATGATACTAAACTCTCTGTGACAATGTAAGCAAAAGTGTCAAAAGAAAACATAGACCAGTATACTTGTACATATTTGTAAATATCCACAGGAAAACATTAATAAATCAAATCTATCAACACAAAATGTGTAACAGAGCATAAAAGGTGGTTGTTATCCAGTAACTCAACTTCCGAAAATGAGATCATTATGTTAATAATTTAACTATCTTAAGAAATTTAAGAAGAAAAACAAAATGACTGTGTCACCAGCCAGAAAAAAAGCAATTGATGAAAATAAGACAAATTTGCCAAAATTTTAGAATTGGGAGTAATTTTTATTTTCTGTGTTTTAAAATTATTTAGATTCATGTTATGTATATGAGTATTTTGCCTGGTGATCATGGAGGTCAGAAGAAGGCATTGGATTCCCTGGAGCTGGAGTTACATATGATTATGAGACACAATAGGATCACTGCAAAATGAACCGGGGGTCCTTCACAAGAGCAGGAAGTGGTCTTAACCAGTAAGCCATCTCTGCAGCCCGTTATCTGTTTATATTTGTTTGTTTATTTATTTATGTTTCTTAAGACAATGTTTCTCTGTTTTGTTTGTCCTGGTACTCTCTCTATAGACCACTCTGGCCTTTAACTCACCGAGATCCACCTGCTTCTGCCTTCCGAGTGCTGGTATCAAAGGCCTGAGCCACCACCGCCCAGTCTGTTTTGTGTTTTTAAAGACCTGGTTGTGCTACTGTGTTTAGGCTCATCTCTGGCAGTCTTCTGCTTCTGCCTCCCAAATGCCACAACTATAGCTTTGTATCAGGGATAGTCCCACTACTATATACATCAGAGAACTAGGGAGAGTGTTTTCTAACAAATGCATTTTTAATGTACAGTATGGCATTGCGCATGAATGTTTTTTGGTTTTTTTGTTTTGTTTTGTTTTGGTTTGGTTGTTTGTTTGTTTGTTTTTTTACACCATGTGCATGCAGTGCCCACAAAATCCAGAAGAGAGCATCTGTTCTTGATGGACACCTAAAGAGTGTGATGGATCTAGGTAAACTCCAAGTAGCGAAAGTCATGAGCCATTTTATGTATCCTTACAACCTGGGGCCTTTAGACGAACAGCCAGGGCTATGAACCACTGAACCATCTCTCCAGCAAGGGCCTGATTTTTAAGTGAAAGCTTCTGTTCTTTTGTCCACTCTATCTGACTTTTGGTCTGTGAGCTTGAGACCTGGCTTGGGAGAATCCTCCAGTCAGGCAGTGCTGAAGTCACACTCATATATATATAACTTTTAACCAAAAGAGACGCAGGCAAATGTATAGACACCTAAACATGACTTAGGGCCTAGAGTCTCGTGACCGGAAGTGCGCAGAGGGAGTCGGGACCGAAGTCAGTTGACCCTAGGTAACCAATCGGAGTACAGCTGACCCAGCTAAGCCAGTTGGAGTCCTCCAGTTGCGGCACTAAATTAGGAAAGGAGCTGTCGGGGACCTCACAGGGCTTTTCGAAGACCTCGTGCTCTCGTCTGGAGATAAGCAGCTGCCGCAGCCGAGGTGGTGAAAAAGTTGATTCATCCCACTCTCCCACCAGGTAAATAAATGGCAGAAGTTTCTTTTTTAAAATTGGGGTTGGGGATTTAGCTCAGTGGTAGAGCACTTGCTTAGCAAGCGCAAGACCCTGGGTTCAATCCTCAGCTCTAAAAACAAAAACAAAACAAAAACATTGAACATGTTATGGGATTAACCACCAATTTCACAACAATGTGGCATTGCTCTCTCGAGACTTTGGTTCCACTACTTTCGAGAAATCTGACTTTCTTGCTCATTACATTAGTTCCTGAGGTGTGAGTAGCTTCAACTGTGTGACCAGTTGCCTCGTATTCTCTTTCTAAAATCCTTCCCACATCCTTTAACCTCTTATTTAATGATTTGTGAGACTGGGAAGCCGTATTTGTCTCTATTTCTGTGCATTTGGAAACTTTTTTTTTTATATACTGGCATAAATTTACTTTTTTTTATTAAGGACATTTTTGTTTAAGGACACAAACATAATTCCTAGGTCAACAAGAGGTGTACATTTTAAAACTGTCAAATAACTTTCAAAATTTAATCTATTTCAATTGGTAATATTTGTGTTTTAATTTTTGTTTTTGTTTTTGTTTTTTGAGACAGGGTTTCTCTGTAGCTTTGTGCCTTTCCTGGATCTCATGCTGTAGACCAGGCTGGCATTGAACTCAAAAAGATCCGCCTGCCTTTGCCTCCCCAGTGCTGGGATTAAAGGCGTGCGCCACCATTGCCCGGCTGGAACCTTTTTAAAAGCTTTCTCAGGCTTTATGTGGATGTATTCCACCCTTCTTCCTCCCAGCATTCTCAGTTTGGCTCTCTCAATTAACCCCATCCTGTTCAGTTATTGGCCAGTCAGATTCTTTATTAACCAGTGAGAGTAATCCATATTCACACTGTTCCACCGCTCATCCTTTAAAAACAGGTTATCATACAAAATGAGAATTATGACACTTTCAGTATGTATATCATGGTCCTTTGCTCCTGTTCCCTCTCAGTGCCCTCTCTTGTCCTTTGAGCCTCTTAAGATAATTCTCCTTCCTTCACTCAAACAGACCCTTAACTACTTTCATTGCATATCTTTGTGTTTATATGAATATATATTTATATATTTAAACCTAGATTCTTCCTATGGGAGCAAGTATGGAATATGTCTTCCTCATGCTGTATGATTTTGAGTAAACTGTTGATTTTCAGTGCCATGTGTTTATTGACAGATGGCATCATTTTGTTTCACTTCATCACTTGTTAATAATTTCATGTGTACACCTTATTTCTTGGATCCATTCATCTGTTGATGGAATTCTAGGCTGATTCCTTTCCAAGGTTATTGTGAAAAGTAACATGAGAAACCTGAATGTGCAGGCATCTCTAGGATGTGTTCATTTAGATTGCTTTGGGTGATAAGTGTGAAAAGTAAGAGAGTTCTAGTTTTCATTTTTTCAAAATATTGTGTAAAGATTTTTCCTATTTTCACCAGGGTTTTATAAGAGTTCCTTTCCCTCACATCCTCACCAGCATTTGTCATTTAGCATATCAAAGTACTTTTGATTGTTGTTTTCTTATGGTTAAGGAAGTTAAACATTTATATTTATTAGCCATTTGTATTTCATAATTTGTAATTCTCTGTAAAATATATAGCTAGAAAATATTACCATTCTGTTGATTGTCACTATATTGTTGTTTCTGCTGCTGTGCAGAAGCTTTTTAACTCCATGCATTTTAATTTGTCAGTATTTGCTATTGTTTCATGAGTGTGTTTTAAAGAGGCATTTCTGTGACTGTATCTTAAAATGTGTTTCTCATATCTTCTCATAGAAGTTTTAGTATGTCGAATCTTTCATTAGGAACATTGACCCATTTTGAATTGATTTTTGCAAAGAGAGACAGGGATGCAGTTTAATCTTTCTATATTTAGATGGCTAGTTTTACTAAACTACAAAACTACCTTTAAAAAGGGTTGTTAAAAACAGTTTTCTTTTCTCAAGTGGATGTTTTTGGCACTTTTTTCATCCAAAAATCAGGTGATTGTAGATATATGGTCTTATTTCAGGGTTATCTATTTCATTCCAGTTACTTACGCATCTCTTTTTGTTGCAATAACATGCTGTTTTTGTTTCTATTGCTCTATGATAAAATTTGAAAGCAGCTAATATTTACTTGCTGGTTCCAGTATTTAGGAGGTCTTTTCCTCTTCCTACTGCCTTCTTCAATTTCTTTCTTCACTGTTGTTAAATCAGATTGTTCCAGTCTTTCCACTTTCTCATTTAGGTCTATTCCTTGGTATTTAATTTTTGCAGCTATTGTGCATGGATTTGTTTTTCTGATTTATTTGTCAGTGTCATGGTTATTGGCATATGGAAAAGCCACCAATGTTTGCACTTATTTTGTAATACTGATTTTTTTTTTGCTGCTTTTATCAAATCTAATTATTTCCTATTGGAGTGTTTGGAGTCTTTTAATTACAGGATTATAGCAAATTTTCTTAGGAATAATTGGACATCTTCCTTTCATGTTTGTGTGTAATTTCCCATTTTCTCTTGCCCTACTATAGTGGGGTAAGACTTCAATCAGTATATTGAATAAGATTGGAGAGGGTGGTCCATGTTTTCTTGTTCCTGACTTGAGAAAAAATGATTTCAGGTTTTCAAAGTTTAATATGATATTGAGTATAGATTTATTATGTAGAGATATTTTATTGTAATACATATATATGTTATATATATATATAATATATATATATATATATTTTATATATATATATATGTTCCCTCTAGTCTTACATTCAGGGCTTTTCTTTCTTTTTGTTTTTTTTTTTTTTTTTTTTTTCGAGACAGGGTTTCTCTGTGTAGTTCTGCACCTTTCCTGGAACTCGCTCTGTAGCTCAGAGCATTTCTGATAAAGGCCTGTTTTGCACTTGCAAGATAATGTGATCTCTGCCTCCAAAACTATTTACATGTGAAAAATCATTTCATACCTAATATAAACCCACTTGATCATGATGTTAAAATATATTATTAAATTTGCTTTATAATGACTTTATTGGAATAATCTATTAATAATGTTCATCACAGAAACTTCATTTTCAAAAAAATTTGTCTGAACTATGTTACTGAACATGGTATATTGTCCACAGGAGAAGATTGGCATTTTCTTTACATTTTATCAAGTAGTCTGGGGAGGATTTTTGAGGTCTAATTAAATGTTTATTTCATACATGTGTTTCTAGATTTTCTTTGTTGGGAGGTGCTTTAATCTTATCGATTTTTATAGATGTTTAAACTTATTTATGTCTTCTGTATCTAGGAAATTATCCATTTCTTCTAGATATCTGTGAATATAAGTTTTGAAATGTTCCTTAACATTTTTGGAATGTTAATGGTGATTCTTTGTAATGTCCATTTTAACTCTGTTTTTACTTATTTATATATTCATTCTCCTATTTAGTTCAACTAAGGTGTTTGTCCCTCTTTTGAAAGAAACCATCATTTTTCACTGATTATTTGTATTGTTTTTCCTCTTAGTTACTGCTTTATTGCTGTGAATAGATATGACCAATACATTTAATTCAGGGCTTGCTTATAGTTTCAAAGTGTGAGTCCATGGCCATCATGATGGGGAGTGTGGCAGGCATGGTGCTGGAGTATTAGTTTATAGCTCTCATCTGATCTGAAAGTTGCTGGCAGAGAGAGATTGGGCCTGGCATGGGTTTTTGACACATCAAAACTCCATTGATACACCTTCTCCAACAAGGTCATACCTTCAAACAGTTCTACTAACTGGGAGACAGCATTAAAACATAGGAATTTATTGAGCCATTCTCCTATTTTTGAGACAGGGCTTATCTGTAGCCCTGGCTGTACTGGAACTTGAGATAGACCTGTGTTAGCCTGGGATTAAATGTGTGCTGCTCACAGAGACAGAAGCCACAAAGAACAATGGGTCTCAGGTTGCAACTAGTGTCTGTGTAGCCTATATAGTGAGTTCAGATGGTATCTGTGTTCCCCAAGTTTAAGAGTAGTCAAGGTTGGTAAGAAAGTGAAAATGTCCTAGGAGAAGGGTTGGAGCCACCAGAGGGCAGGGATCCTAGAAGCCCTCCTGGGTTTCCACTCCAAAATGTTAGGACAATAAAGGAACAAAAGGCATGAAAGAGACCCAAGTCTGCTCTCCACAGATGAAACTGTTTATTAGCACAGCAGCAGAGGGCAGCGACTTTCCCATGGGAATGGAACTTGTGTGAAGGAGAAGGAGCAGGTCAGGTCTCCTATAGGAGTGGGCAGGGGGCCTGAATATAGGGAAGTTGATAGAACTGCAGAGGATACATGTGACCTCCTTCTTTTGAAACTTGTTGTTCAAGCAAAGCAGGCTATAGGTGGAGTTTTCCTATCCCACAGCAACTCTCAATCACACTGTGGCTTATATTAATTATAAATGCCCATTCAATAGTTCAAGCATATTACTATCTCTCACAACTTAAATTTACACATTTCTTTCTTTTTTCCCCCCAGAACTGAGGACCAAACCCAGGGAAGCGCTCTACCACTGAGCTAAATCCCCAAACCCCCTCTTTGTTTTTTTTGAAAGTCAACTTGTAGCTCTCTTTTACAGAGCTGCTTTCCTATTGTTTTTTTTTTTTTTAAGCCGAGGATCAAACCCAGGGCCTTGCACTTGCTAGGGGAGTGCTCTACCACTGAGCTAAATCCCCAACCCTAAAATAGAATCATTACTTCTTTTTTGTTTTTTTGAGACAGGGTTTCTCTGTGTAGCTTTGTGCCTTTCCTGGATCTTGCTCTGTAGCCCAGGCTGGCCTGGAACTCACAGAGATCTGCCTGCCTCTGCCTAGCGAGTGCTGGGATTAAAGGGGTGTGCCACCACCGCCCAGCAAATTAACCCATTTCTTTTAATCTACATTCTGCCATGTGACTCTTACCTTTATCCCATTTTGTGTGCCCGACTCATTCTGCATCTGACTGGCAAATCCTCCTAGTCTGGTTTTCCCTCCTAACCTCCTCCTGCCCAGCTATAGGCTGCTGAGCTCTTTATTAGCCAGTGAGATAGTACATACATATTCATAGTATACAAAAAGATTGTTCCAAAGGAGGCTGTCTTGAGAACTGTATCAACAAAGAATTCTCCGTGAAATATCAGTTTGGCTGACTGGTAACAGTTGAGCAATGACATCAAGACAGTCTCAGCAGGACTTTTGGTTTTCTGCTACCAGGGCATTCTATCAGAAACTATTGCCAAGTCAAACCTTATGTTAATGTAAGTCATGGATGAACCCAGGTTTTAGTCCAGGTAAACAGAAGAACTTGGTACCATAAGCCAAATGGTTCATTTTTTTTTTTCAAGGAAGACACAAGTATTTTGGTGTTGTGGAATCTTGCTCAGTTGATAAGGAAAGCCAATGATGTAGTAAATAACTGGAAGGAGTGGGAAGATCCATCTAGTAAGTGTGGTGATATATTGTGTACCCTAATAAATTTGCCTGAAGATCAGAGATCAGAACAAGCCTCTAGATTAAACTTAGAAGCCAGGCAGTGGTGGCACACACCTTTAGTCCCAGTACTTGGGAGTCACACACCTTTAATCCTAGCACTAGGAAAGTTATGACAGGAAATAATATGAGTGGGCAGAGAAAGATACTTGTTTGGGTTTTTGTCCAGTCTTTGTTTTGTTCCAGTATTTCCTCACCATGGCCCCTTTCCTCCTCTCTTTTGGAGTAGTAGTGTATATTTTCTACCACTAACTGCTAGAAGTCTGTAATTTGATTTTTTATTTTTATTTTACAGGGTTTACAGTTAAGAGATCACCTTGAGTCTCAGAAGAAACTGGGCTCTGGACGTGTAAACAGTCTTGTGACTGAAAGACTGTGGGGACATTTGAAGTTGGACTGAGTGCATTTTGCATTATGATATGGCTACAGGCCTATGGGGGCCGGGGAGTAGACTGTAGTGGTTTAAATGAGAAGGGTCCCCATAGGCTCAAGTGTTTGAATGTTTCACTCCTAGTTGGTGAACTATTTAGGAAGGATTAGGGGTTGTGACCTTCTTGGAGAAAGTGTCACTGGGATGTGGGTTTTGTGTTTTCAAAAGCCAATTCCAGGCCCATTCTCACTTTCTCTCTTCCTGCCTGCAGATCAGGAAGTAAGCTCTCAGATACTGCTCCAACACCATGCCTGCCTGCCTGTCACCGTACTCCTCACCTTGATGGCCATGGACTAAGCCTCTGAAACTGTTAAGCAAACCTCTAATTAAACGTTTTCTCTTACATTTTTCCTTGGTCATGGTTTCTCTTCACAGAAGTAAAAAATAATGAAGACAGTGGGCTTAAAGCTACGTATGACCGTTGATTGCTTTTCTCTGTTGGCAGCTTTCATAGCACCATTGAATACTGTAAGTTCCTTCTTCCCATAAGAATCTAGTTTATATTAATTTAACAAAAATTAACCAGCACAATGTCTAAATCTATTTTCTATAGTGCATTATATCTGTGTTGTTAACTGTCAATTTTTAAGTTTGGATTGATTATCTACTGAAAAGGTTTGAGTATTGTCATTACTGAGTAGCTAGGTATTGTTTTATGATATTGGAAATACCAAAATTCAGTGCTTACTTATTTATTGTAATGTTAGCATATTGATGGGTTATTCCAAATATTTATTGGTTGTCTATGTATTCTGAATAATTTTTGGCTTGAAATCTACTTTATCAGATCTGAGCATATGACTAGACTTGGTTTTTTCCTGCTTCCAAGAGCTTGGTATATTGAGTTCAGCCCTTTTGTTTTCAGTGTTTACTTATATTTGATGAATATATTCTCCTCAAGCACCAAACATCTAGGCTTATCTGTAATGCAGTCAGCTAGTTTATATCTTTAGATTCAATAGTTAGGACCATTGTAATTAAGATTAATATTCAGAGAATTTCTTCATACAGGGAATTTTTTGGTTGATTTCATGGTTTGTTCAAACATTAATTGGCTTGTTATTTCCCCTTCCTTGTACTAGGCACAATTGTTTACTGAATTGTAGGTTTTTCTATAATCTTCAACTTTTACTATCATGAGATCGATTATTTTCTGTGTTCTCACAGTTAACACTGTATTATTCCTCCTCTCTATGTAGAATTCTTTTAAATGTATTTCTGTGATGCTGGCTTGGTAGCAACTGCTTGCTGTAGTTTGTGGGAAATCTTTATTCACTGACTTAGGGGATACGTGCTGAATATAATAATCTCACTTGACATTTATGTACTGTAATGCTTAAAACACATCCTTTGCTATTTTTGTGGCTTTTCGGGTTTCTGTTCAAGAAGTCTGGTGTTATTCTGATTGGTTGTCACTTGTAAGTGACATGGATATTTCTTTGCAGCTTTTAATGTTATGTCTTCAGTCTTTAGTCTTAGCATGCTATCCATGTTCTATAGCACTACATTTTACTTCTGATACACCTTAGAGATGTTATATCTGTTTGGAGTCCAAATGCCTCTAGTGCTTAAAATTTACTTGTTTTCTGTAGAATGAGGAAATTGTGTGCTTTAATTTCTGTGACTGTTTTCTGTGTCTTAAGTTTTATCTCCCCTCATTTTTCTACCTGTAGATGTAATTTTTCTTGTAGTCATACTCCAGAATTTTGTGCTTAAGATTATTTATTTTTTCTTTACTCATTTATAAATATGATATTTCCTTCAGTTTTTTTTAAAATCTTATTTTAAAATTTTGATTAATGTAGCTTATTAGTGAAACTTCCTATAGATTTTTATTGAGGGAATGGGGTTTTTCATTATCAGAATTTCCATTTGGTATTTTTCAAATTCCTTATGACTTTCTCATCTATGTTGCTGACCTATAAATACACATTCTGAGTTGATTTCCCCACTTCATTCATATGTATGAAAGTCCTTAAACTTTTTTCAAGTATACTTTCAAACTATTTGTCCAGCATTTTAAACACTTCCTTAATTTTTTGGATATGGCATTTGAGGAGATATTTTCATTTGCTTTACTTTTCCATATTTCTTATATTCTTGTGTTGTGATCTCTATACAGCATTGGATGAATATGTGTTCAAGTTTCCCTTTCTCATAGGTTACATACCATCTGTGGAGGGCTCAGTCTCAAGTCCCAAAAAGAAAAAAGAAAAGGAACCACTGTAACTATATATAGAAATGCACTCAGAAAGTATTAAAGTCAACTAGTGTGCCATTGCACCTAGGAATCAGATACTCACTGAAATAATGTTCAGTCAACTATTAAACTAAAACTCAGTTTGGGTAAAAGTGGGACTAATTGTACTCAGTGGCTGTGAGAAAGAGCACATGTAGTTGGGAAGAGTTTAAAGGTGGAAATGGACATGGGAGGGTATATGGGCAGGACTGGGATTGTATACTAATAGAATACATTGTATGCATGTGTGACAGTTTCAAATAATTAATTAAAATGTTCTATATAATAATAATAAATGAATAAAGTAAATGAAGAGAGAGAAGGAGAAGGAAATAGAGCGCTGAGATTTGTGCTGCAATGTTGGTCTTAGTGTGTTCATTTTTCGCCCAACAGTAGACCATCTGTGAGAGGGAGGAGGCTGCTGCACCCTGAGACCTTTGTGGACCTGCAACTCAGGATTCTCCATTTCACCAGCATTTAACCACACAGAAGGTAAGTGGCTGAGATGAATTATACAAATTCTCTAGGAAGTTTTCATTTTCTTGGTATTGTGTCAGGAGTCTCTTCTCAAGTGTCTTCCTTCACTCTTATTAGCTATTATTGTGTATTCTTTCACATATGAACTTTACATCAGGCTGTCTAACTCAGTAAAATGTAGGTATTTTTGAAATTGAAATAAATTTATACATAGGGATAACTTAGGAAGAACTTTTTTAAGGTTGTTTGTCTGGGAAAAGTCAAATTTAAATAGCGTTGTTCCACAACCCTTATAATGGAATCTGGAGTCATTACTCAATCATATCAGGCACATCCACAACAGAATTTTGAACCAAAATACTGGAATATTCACAGATAATCTTAGGAACGGAACATGGTGACCTTGTAATAGAACACAAACAGGAAATTCTTGAATTATATTTCACTAACATTTGTAACTATGTGTGAAATCAGCTGCTTTGTATCATGAGACTGTCCAGTCCCTTTATTTCAAGACTGTTTGACTTTTTCTTCACACAAAAGAAAGTTCTTGACAAATAGGGTGTACTTAAACTTTCTTACACCTTGAGCTATGACAGAAGACCATCATTTTAAGGAACCGGGGCGTATTTTTAGGGCTGCATGAAGGATGTGTCCCTGAGATTGAAATCCTGGAAGCCTCAAGAAAATGTACCACTTCTTTGTCCTTAAGTATGATAATTTTATCTTAATCATCAAGTCATTTATCCAAGGACAATGCCATAATGTGTGTGAGATGCTGTAGCAAAGTACTATATTAGGTAGGTGATGAGCAACATTAATTTTCTTTTCTTACGGTTTTAATGTTTTTGCTTGGAAATTTTCTTTATTTGGCTTATTCATATTGTTTTAGAAGCTGTCTAATTTAATCATGCTGTTCTCTGTTTATCAGTGTTGTGTAGGTCTTTCAGAGGGTTTGTTGTTGTTCCCGAAGTAGAAGAAAAGCTTAGGAGCTTTCTGACTCTTCCTTGTGTTACAAAATTCTTAATCCCCCTCATTTTGATTCTTTTCCCACCATTAACAAATGTTCTTGAATGTTTCTCCTAACCACATCAATGTATTCTTCCCACAGTCTGTGTCTTTTAAGATTGCAGTTTTAAACTAACCTCCATATCAATTATTTGATACGCCTTTGATATTCATTGTTTATAACACATATTCATAATACATCCTGATGAGACTCATTGTGATGTGTTCATACCAACCTCTAGCTTACATGAATTGTATCCCACTGTGCTTTGCCACCCCATCCTGGCACTGATCCTGGACACCAAAATTCAGTACTCCATTATCAGACAATTTCTTACTTTCCACATGTGAGACAACATACAGCTTTGAAGGGAACAGTTTTAAAGTCTTTGCCGTAAACTGTACCACAGTCTTTTGATTTTATGTTTTCTTTTTCAACTTAAAGCTTAATTCATGACTAGAGTATCCGAATAAGCTTAAGGTCAATGTTAAGTTTTCTTAACCATCTTCCTTCATGTCTGTCTTGTGCAGTTTTGGTGTCTTTATCTGTCACAAATACAGTAATAGGAGTGAGACAAATCAAGGGCTAGAATGTCATTCTTTTTCTCTTTAATCACAATTAATTTGGTGTTTTAATATTTTCTATTGTTCCACTTTTTTGTAGATTTATATTTTTCTTCATCATAGCTTATATACTATTGAGGGAAAATACTGAAGTCATGTAGCTAAGTGAAAAAATTTGTTTTCTGCTTACTTACAACCTATTTCTTTTTTGGGTGGCTGGGATTTTTGTAGACAGGGTTTCTTTTTGTACCTTTGGAGCCTATCCTGGAACTTGCTCTGTAGAACAGGGTGGCTATGAACTCAGAGATCCACCTGCCTCTGCTCCTGACTGCAGTGATTAAAGGCATATTCCATCACCACCCACCATTTCTAATAGTGTTTTATCACATACATCCTATATATACATGCAATGGGGAATAGTAATAGACACACACACACACACCTTTATACACTCACAAGACAATTTCTGATCTGTGTCCATACTAGATGTATCTAGTGTTGACTATCTGGTTCATTTATTTTTTTAAATTTCTACTTTTCTGGCACTGGTTGTGAAGAAGAGACTGTGTATGTTTTCCCAGAACCTCTAAATATTTCTCCTTCTGATTCAGGTTCACAAAGATGGATACTCTGTTGGACCTCGCTATACAGAGTCTGCTGAGAAATGAGTCTGTAGCAATCCAAGCTCTGCAGGATATGCCAAGAGTCTTTTTTGTTCCCCTGTTCATTGCTGCCTTTGAGGGTGGGCATAAGAATGTATTGAGTGAGATGGTGAAACTGTGGCCCTTTCACTGTCTCCATATTGGGTCATTAACTGTACAGAAGCCTCAACATGAACTCCTGAAAGCCATGATTGAGAATCTTCCAGTGTGTCCTTCAAAGAACTCTGCTTCTAGGTAAGATTGTGTAAGAGAAACATGGAAAGACAGAGGAGGTTGTAGCACAGCCTTCTACTCTCCCAGAAGGAGTAACAAGTAAATGCTGAAGATTTATGTGTGAGGCTGTTGCCCGCAAACTTGGTAACACATTAAAGACTGATTGTATTCAATGTTAACTATGAAATCTGTTACTGATTATATTCAATGTTCATTATGAAATCTGTTACTGGGGTTCTATTGATGGGTGTTCTTAACAGGTGTTACATAAGAGAAAGATAGGAGCTTTAAGACTGGAGGGAGTCTAAGGTGTAAAGGACTGGGGGGAGGAGGCTGAAATTTCATGGGAAACATTTGTTGATAGTTAATACAAGGAGTGTCAGCTATGATAAAAGAATTAGTTCCTAGATGTCATCGTTGATTCTACTTGATTTCATTATTTTTCTCAGGTATTCTATCTCCTCTTACCCCAACAGGATGCCTAAATTGAGGATCCTAGATTTAAGGCAAGACAACGGCTATAAGACCACATGCCATGATGTCAGCATCAAGGAACCTTTCTGTTTTCATTCTTGTGCTTTTTCTAGCAGCTCTATCCTGAAAATAGAAGGGCAGCATCATTTTGTAAATTCAGAGTCCATGATTCAGTTCCCCAGGCCTGTAGAGTTACTAGTGGACCTTTCCCTAGATGGCTCCTTAGTGGAAAAGGAATTTTTGGTTTTGCTTATAAGTAAAATTATGGAGAGTTTAGGGTCTTTGCGCATATGCTGTCAAGATTTGCAAGTTGATAAACTGTGTAACAGCATATGCACCCTGAATTTTCTTGATCTCAACTGTGTTGTTCAGTTGTCAATTGATAGGGGTTCGCTGAGTGATATCACCAATGTCCTGTCTCAGATGGACCACCTAGAGAGCCTCAGTCTGTCTAAAGTCACTTTTAGATCTCTGAGTGGGAAAGTCTTTAAAAATTTCCTTGGTCACTTGCGGCGTATGAACTACCTTAAGGAAGTCAGCCTGTCTTCATTGTGTCTCACAGGGCATCTGGACAGAGTGCTGAGGTAAGAGTTTGGGGTAGGGCCCTGGGTTTCCTGAGAGCCTGTTGAGACAGCAAAGAAAACATTCTTGGGTATTCCTAAACTCCTGAAAAGCTTTTGTGTTTCCCTCTTTTTCGCTTATGGGAATTTGAAAGTGGAGAAAGAGGGGTTGGGAATTTAGCTCATTGGTAGAGTGCTTGCTAAGGCCCTAGGTTCAGTCCTCAGCTCGGGCAAAAATAAAAAAAAAAAATTAAATAAATAAATAAATAAATAAATAAATAAATAAATAAAGTGGAGAATAACTACAAAAATTAAGCAGCCAGCAATATACAGACAAGTGCAGACATAAAAGGTGAAAAACACCAGCCTTCTAGGTCTGAAGAGGAAGAAGGATTGAGAAGGGGGAAGACATTTTGCTATGGCGTTGATGCACCTAATCACAGATGCCCATAGTTCACAATGTCAGATCACTTTACTGATATGTGATCTCCAAGGCATAGGCCATGAAAGTAGAGGTTGGTATTTAGGGACTGACCAAAGGAAATTTTAAGTTGCCTGCTCTTTCTGATCCCTCCCCACTAAAGGTGAACTGCAATCTATAATGGATAATGTTGTATATCAACTGCTTTCAGTTTTTTATCCTATTATTTCTTAAAATCATCTATTATAATACACTATTCACATTCTTAAGATTAAAAGAAATTGTATCACAGTGTTGACAACAAAATTTTCAGCCAGATATGGTGGCAAGGGATTTTAATCTCAGTACTCAGGAGGCAAAGACAAGCAGATTCTCTGAGTTCAAGGCCAGTATATTCTCCATAGTGTGTTCCAGAACAGCCAGGACTACACAGTAAGATGCTGTCTAAAAAAATTCTCAGAGTCACAAAATTGTTAAGTGAACTAAAGCTCACATTAATACCCAATTACAATGCATGTTAAAAGTAGTTTTTTTCTAGATATAAAGGTGTAGTTTTCCTCAATCAGTCTTCATTCTTCAGAAGTTTTGTTTTTTCTCCCTACAGAGTCCTGCCACCTGGACTGCATTTCTTGTGTCTGCCCTTCTGTGATCTTTCGTACAGAGACTTCAGATTTATGGCCCAGAGCTCTCAGGTCTCCTGCCTAAAGCTGTTGAATCTTAGCAACAACCCAATGTGTTGGAATGATTTTGAGCCTTTTCAAACTCTTCTGATAATTTTCTCTGGTACTCTTCAAAATCTAGAGATAAATCATGGCCTTATAAATGATACTGCAATCTCTGTCCTTATCCCTGCCCTGATTTGTTGTACTCATCTCCATGTCCTGTGCTTTGCTTCTAACCCCATCACAATGCCTATGCTTGTGACTATGATGAATAATTTAACACCCTTGAAGAAGCTAAAATCTGTGATTTATCCCATCCCTGTACATTGCTATGCAGTATGGCCTTTTCAGGGCAGTATAGACCAAAGGAAGCTTGCTCTTGTACAACTACAACTGAAGGTGATGCTAGAGCTTGCAGAGAGGGCTGACATGACCTGGATCACTTACTTAGAATAAATTTCACAGTCCAACACAGTTTCAACCCGATATGTACTACTTAAGTACTAAATGTTATTTCCTGGACACCCACACACAATATATAAGGTTCTTTACATTGTAGGAAATTACACTTGTGAATATAGGCATGTAACTGATTCCTACACAGAATAATTTAGAAAAGATGGAGTACTTTGAGAGTTCCAGTGTATCACTTGTCTACTATTGATATGTTTCATTTTACTGACCACAGGGATGTGCATTGCCTGTAATACAGGATGATCAAGTCCTAGTTTGCTCATCTCTGCCCACATTGTTTGGTTTGCTTGTTGGTACAACCCACAAATCAGAACAATGACAGCCTTTCCTGCCTATATTTGTGGAAGGGGCGGTGGTTCTTGAAGACAGTGTTTTCATCCCCTAAGTTACTTTAGGTTGGTTTTGGTTGCTTTTGAAAATCCATCAGGATTTAATAGTGAGGCCAGGAAAGAAAGATAGCAGAGGCTCTGAGGTTTCAATAGAACCTTCAAGAACATAAATATACTTTCCTGCTTCCTTGATGTAGGCCTGCTCTAAAGTTTCCACTACTTCTCAAGAAGTCTTCAGCTGGCTATCCAGCCTTTGTCAGATGATTTTTTTAGGTGGGATTTAGGGTCCTTGCCATAATATTCCTCCTGCTTCCTTTAGTTCTCTTACTCCCAATTCTGTTAATCCTGTCATTTCCTTAGCTGTATAAATCATTCCCTATATATATTTTGATTCTTTTCCCATTAGCTGTGCCCCGTTTGATATGATACATATTAGCCATGTTTGAGTACTAAGTCCAGCTTATTTTATACTCCAGAATATAATAATTATAAATTTAGTTTGCATCTCCTAGACTTTCTTAGAAATGATGTATGTAATGTCTATAATTAATAATTTGTACAGGGCGAAGGAAATGCCTCAGTCGTCTAGTTGCTTACCACACAAGCCCGCCTGTGCTCTGATCCAAATCTAGCATTTATGTAAATAGCTGAGTATCCAAGTGTACAATTGTCACTCCAGTGTGAAAATGTGGAGGAAGGAAGAGCCTTGGGGCCACATGGCCAGACATTCTAGCAAATTAGGGATACGAGGTTCAGTGAGAGATACTGCCTCAGAAAATATGTGTAGAAGAAAATGCCAGATGTGGACATTTGGCATGCATGTGAACATGTGTGTGAGTGCGCGCGCACACACAGACACACACACACAGACACACACACAGAGAGAGAGAGAGAGAGAGAGAGAGAGAGAGAGAGAGAGAGAGAAAGAGAAAGAGAGAGAAACAAGTACCCATACTTCCTCCCACACGTGAACATGAACACATAAAAATATGTTACTCATATTGTTAATTTCTTGAAACAGCATTCTGCATCACAAAGACATGGTAAAGATATAAAATTAGGATTTATTCCTTCCACATGTTGAAATGCCAAAACAACTACATTTCACTAACAAAAAGAGTAGACTGTAAGTAATCATTTACACATAATGCTTTCTTACTAAAATATATTACTAAAACCAATGTCTGAGAAATTTATAATGATTTCTTTTTTAAGTGAGGACATACTAAGTTGTAGTCTGACCACAGATAAAAGTAATTGAATTTCGTTTTTAGTAGTGATACTGGTAAATACGTCAAACTATATTTTATAGGCATTATTATAATAAGAAATCTGGTAAGACAGTTAACATTTGTTTTTTATTAATTTTTTTTGGTAGTGACATTGTATTTCCAAGTTTGTAAGAAAAGCATGTTAAAATATACTGAAATTAATGTGTCATATTTCTTTTGTGCTACAACATTTGAAATTGGTTCATATTTTCCATAATGCATGATTCATCATATAATGCACAAAATTTCAAAGACCTACTAATATGCCAGTGTAATGAGCGATTTACCTAAGTTGTTTCCAAGTTAAAAATTGTGGAGTTTTTGACACTTTGCATTAAATAAAACACTAAAATTAGTTTCACCTGTTTCTTTGAACTTTTTTTCTTTTGTTTTTCCTTATGGCTCTTACTATATATTCTCTGAGTAAGCTGGGATCTGGTGCTGTCAGAAGTACAGTTCTGACCAGTGTGTTACAGTGGTGGAGTACTGGGAAGATGCAACTGGATCAATATTGGCATATTTGCTCTTTCCTCCATCCTTCCTTAGGTGCCTTGTTTCTGTCAGAGACACTGCACCCTGAGGTGAAAACTAGACCCTACAATGAAGAGAGAATTTGGAACTTGTAATTGTCGTACTGACAATGTGAATGATATTCTTGGAAATTCCTAGTGCAAGAAAGTGCTCTGGATACTTTGTTTTCAATAGATTTGAAAACTAACCTAAGGGAGTGTACTATGTTGCTTCTACATGGCTGTGGTAAATACTGTCCAAAAGCAGCTGAGGGAGGAGAAGGTTTGTTTGACTTACATGTCCCAATCTCAGTCCATCATTGGGGAAGTCAGGCCAGGAACTTGAACAGGAGCAGAGGCAGAAAAGGTTCTTAGTGGCTTTCTGTGACTTGCTGAGCTGCCTGTTTTATACAACCCAGGACCAGTTGTCCAGGAGGTACTGTCTACTGTGATTTGGCCCTACCTCATCAACCATTAATCTAGAAAATGCCCCCACACACTTGCCTACAGGTCAATCTGATGGAGACAGTTTCATCTATGGTTCCCTCTTCCTCCATGACCTAATTTGTGTCAAGTTGACAAGAAACTAACCAGTGCAGTTGACCCTGTCAACTTGACATACAAACCTAATGGTTGAACTATAATCTTTCCTTGTTTATCCCCAATAGCTCATGTGAATATCACAATATAAAAGAGTATGACCTTAAAAATACCACAGCCTTTAATTTTTTCAGTACATTAACAGTCCAAGATCTCTTTAAAAATTCAAGTTTCTTAACTGTGATTTCCTGTAAAATTAAAAATAAGTATAAAAATTCCACAATGAAATCCACTATTTTGTGGAGTGATGTGTGGGGGTGGGGGTGAGTGGGTGTTTACATATATGTAACTATATTTGTTCTATTCAAATAATATTAATATTTTGCCACATTTAATATGCAAAAGAAAGGTACACATGTGGAGTTCATATGACAGCCTGCAGGAGTTGGTTCCACCTTTCTGCCCGGCAGGTACAAGGGATTCAACTCAGGCTGTCAGGTAGGGTAGAAGCTGCCTTTATTGGCTGGGCTGTCTCCCTGGCTCCTTTTAACAGGTGTTTAAGAAGTTCAAAATGCATCCTTTTGTAAGACAGTATAGATTTATCTGCTTCCAAATTATGTGTAATAGATGAACATAATCAGCTTACATTTAATATGTTATAAATCATGTTTTTTTAAGATTTATTTTATTTATTATGCATACAATGTTCTGTCTGCACTTCCCTCTGCAGGCCAGAAGAGGGCACCAGATCTCATTCTAGATAGTTGTGAGCCACCATGTGGTTGCTGGGAATTGAACTCGGGACCTCAGGAAGAACAGCCAGTGCTCTTACCTTCTCTCCAGCCCATAAACCATGTTTTGTAAACCTACAGCAGAGGATTTTTTTCTCCCTTCAGCCTTAATTTCCAGAATTAGCATTTGAAAACACTGAACTTGAAATATTCCACCAGGAGGCTCAAAGTGGACATTTCAATATCTACATTTTAGTTAGACCCCACTGAGGTAAAGACTGAACAACGAATTTTTCAAGGGCCATTAAAAATAGAGAAAGGGTGCTGGAGAGATGGGTCAGTGGTTAAGAGCACTGGCTGCTGTCACAGAGGACCTAGGGTTCAATTCCCAGCACCCACACTGTGGGCATAACCCTCTGTAACTACAGTTCCAGAGGACCTGACACACTCTTCTAGCCCCTTTTCACACTGTGCACACATGGTACACAATCATCATGCAGGCAAAACACTCATACACATAAAAATGGAAAAACTTAAAATGCAGACAAGTCCCAAACTCACATTCTGAACTAGAATAGTGAGAAATGTTAGAATGGTGTGGGCTTTGAAAATGTAATAAAAGATGGTAGCATTAGCTGTTCGGTTCGGTTTAGGAAACCTAGAGACAAATGGTGATCCATCTTGGTGAACTAAGCAGAAGTTGATGTGATGTGTATGTGTCTAGATATGTATTTCTGGTTCACCAACACTTCCAGGTGAGTCTCACAGGTGCCGCTGTACTTTCAAGTGAACTTCTGGTGCCTGCACATCTGGGTAAGACTTGATGTCACAACTAGACTTTAAGGTCGGACTCTGCCTCTCCTACAGTTGCAGGTGTATCTCCATGTTTCACTTGTCCTAGATGGATTTCCCTCATGTTCCTGCACATGGCGGTGATCTGAACTCTGAAATCACTACTGTTTTCCAGGCCTAAAGCTGGACATAGCTGATGCAGAAGAGAGACCTGAGAAGTGCCCTGTCTCATGCAGGGAGCCTGGACTCTATGTCCTTCATGTGCCCTGGGAGTCCTGGTATATATGCACTTACAAGCAGTAATCCCCTGGCAGTGCAAAGCAAGGCTTCCAGGGCCAAACGGAGGGGTGATAAGAATCACATAGAGGGGCAATAACTGTTAATTATCATTTGCAGCCCCAAAGGGAAGTGACCAATGGGAAATGAATTAACTAAAGGCTAAATTCGGGTAATATCTAAGAAGAGGGATCTTATGTGTTCAACTATAGTCTTGAAAGTGATTGGTAGAAAATGTTAAGAATCTATAAGTTGCTAGGTCAATGGGAAAAAATAAAACTTCTTTTTTCCTGTGGCTCATATCTGTCTAAGCTATCTGCCATTTTTTTCTGCAGGGTGAGGGAAAGTGTGATCAGTCACTAGGCAACCTGTGTACAGCTAGATGCCTCTGGTGATAGTTAAAGGGATATCTGGAACGAGAGGTAAGATTTGGGAAAGAAGGAAGTAAAGCTTAATTGGCACATCCACCAGGCTTTCTCAAACAGGTAGCCTGGATGCTGAAGTCTGTCTTAGAGAGTACAGAGGTATCTCTGATAAGGTACTTTCCTCCATCTGGGGTTGGACCTGGCCGGATGCTGCCAATGATGATAATTACAGGGAGGCTTGAACTGGGGTTCTGGCTGTGCACAGCTGTCAGTGCCCAAGGTTATCTAAATATTCCTAGATGAGGTTAGGTAAGGAGTTAGAGGTTTATAAAGTTAGTAAGGATATAAGAAGGAAGGTCCGAGCTAAATTGTGTAAAGCTATTACTTAAGGTCCCCCTGACCTAGGCAGTGTCTCCTTGTAGAATTTACCATAAATCAGGAGACTTCCATGTGGACTGTTGTTACTGCTAGTCCTTGAAAGTGGCTGAGGGAGATATCTGATTCGAGAGAAAGCCTTTCCTGAGGCTGTTCTCCAAATACCTGGAATATGTATGTCCAGAGAGTGATCAGTCCACACTGTTAGCCCTTCTGAGGAAAAAGTCAACTGGGAACACTATGAAGGCACACATGATTTTCATAACAGAGGACAGCTGATATATAACAAGCCAAATAACACCAAAATCTTCTTGGAATTTGGCTTCCTCTGGAGGAATTTCCTGATTCCTCCATGTAGTGGGTAGCCATTCCAGCTTTGATCTGGAAGTTCCAACCCCCACTGAGGCTTCGGTAACTGTCATGCCTACAAGGCAGGGCCGAGAGAGGACCCTGAAAACCCAAGATCTGGATGTGCTGGCTCTCTTGGTTCCTGGACCCTAGACGCTGGAGGTAGATTGAGAAGAGTTCTCCAGAGAACACTGCTGGACTGCGCCATACCTTTCCCAGACCCTGTTACCTATCGCTTCAATTGTAAGTTACCCCACAAAATAAATCTCCCTTTTACCTATGTGGAGTGGCCTTAATAATGTCACCAATACCTCCAGGTAGTGACTTTGCCATAACCAACTGAGTTCTTATGATATATTCCGGTGGCCCACAGCATGTCTTTTTATGTATTCTTGTCAAGGCTTCTGCTACTTAGCTGAAGACCTCTTCTCTCACATTTCTTGATGGTTAATAGGACTTTCAAATTAAAGCTGAGCTGCCATGTCTCATTTGCATCTGTTCCTAAGATTTCTTTTTTCCAGTCAAGGTTTGCTTTTACCCAACACTGTATCTCATGATTCCAGAGACAACCTTATTTTTCTTTCTCAGACAATCTCAGGCCTTGCTTAGCATCCAGCAAGTTTCCGGGAGTATGAGCCCACACTGAAATGAAGGATGTTACCAAGGAAACAGGATGCAGCAAAGAGAGCTGTGATAGATGCTTCTGCACCTTCAGGAGCAGGTCCATCTCAACAGAGAGAGCTTTCTGAGTCATTGACTTATACAGCTACTGTAGCATTTGATGGCCTGCAGCCCTTTATAGCAGAGGATGGATGATCCTCTTTGAAAAACTACTTACTTGTGAATCTCTTCCAACCAGGGAACAACCAAAAGTTACTTTGAACTGTTTGTAGACACCAAAGGTTATTGTTAATTCATGAGCAATGTCTCTGCTTCCACTGCTTTCCATTTGCCATGTCCCAATTACTTGTTTCAGGATATGTGAACTTGGAAATCCCAGTAGATACCCCCAGAATTCCAATGTATCCTCATATTACAATCCCACTGAAATAAGGATTGCATAATCAAAAGGAATAAACAGACTTGCTGTGGGATGCTCTTTCTGTATGCTGTGAACTTGTGTTGCTACCATTGGTTATAATAAAGAAGCTGCTCTGGCCTATGGCAAGACAGGTTATAGCCAGGTGGGAAATCCAAGCAAAGACACAGGGAGAAGAAAGGCGGAGTCAGGGGACCAACTGCAGACAGCTTTCCTCTGCCTGATGCAGTCTCTTCACCAGGGCCACGTGAGGTGAGAGCCCACAGATAAATATATAAATTTATTATGGGGTGCAATGGAGAAACAGAGTAGATGTGCTGCAGATCTGCTTCTGATCCAGCTTCTGTTCTTCTCAAGACTAATGGGGACCAACTACAAGCCACTTTCCACCACCTGACCTCACTCCAAAAGAGCATGTGACCACCTTTCTTGCTCCTCTTAAGTGGTCATGTATGTAGACAAGATGCCCTGCCCCAAGGCTTATACCCCAAATCCATTGGCAGAACAAATTCCCACAACACAAACTTGGTGGTAAAGGTGTGGGGATAAGATCCATTATTCACTTCAACTTGGAGGGGGACCTGGTGCTGCCATGATCTGGTTATAGGACACTGGAGTATATAACGAAAGGACTCAATCTTCAACTTCACAGACACCTGCACGTCCATGTTCACATCTGCTCTTTTCGTAACAGCAAGAAAAGGTTACCAGTCTACATTTGGACACCAATACATGGTTAAAACAGAAAAATGTGGAACAAATACACAATTGAATGCCATTCAGCCATAAAGAAAAATGAAATCATGATATTTTCAAGAACATGAATAAAATCAGAAACTATTATGTTAAACAACATGTCTCTCTCTCTCTCTCTCTCTCTCTCTCTCTCTCTCTTTCCATCTGTGTGTGTGTGTGTGTGTGTGTGTGTGTGTGTGTGTGTGTGTGTGACTGTGCACAGGTCATGAAACTAGAAAGGGTTCATGACCATGGTAAATAGGTCTTAGGAGAGTGCTGAAGAGATGAAAGAGGATACTAGAACACATGTGACATGAAAGCCCCAAACAGGCCACTAGGGGGAGAAAGGCATAAGTAGGAATTTGCCAAGGGAATGGAGGGGTATGTGGAAAGATGAGAAAAATAAAGCATTAGGAAAAGTGTGACACCACAGCTTCGTAGAGGCTAGCTGACAAGGTGGGACCCTGGGAGCAATACCTGGATAGCCCAGTGAAGTAGACGTGGATGGGATCTGCATGAGTGGGCTGGGGGTAGGAGTGGGTACTGAAGGGCGAGGAATGGAGGGTGAGTGAGAACATAGGGAAATGGGAGGGTTGAGCTGGAGCTGGGACAGAGTGGAAGAACAGGGAAGGAGATAGATGAAGACATCATGGGTGTGGGAAGAGGCAGGGTGGTGGGGAAGCTCTTAGGAATCCACAGGGATGACCCTACCCTGGACTGCTGGCAGTGATTGAGGGGATGCCTGGACTAATCTAGTCTGGTAACTAACTGGTCAAGTGAATACTCAAACTGTCATCATAGAGCCTTTATCCAGTGACTCATGGAGGTGGATGTAGGGATCCATGGCGGGGTGCCAGGCTGAGCTCCAGGAATCCAATCTAATGGAGAGTGGAGGGATTCCATGGCCAGGGGACGTGGAGACCATGATGAGAAGACATGCAGAGATGAACAGCCCTACTGGTGGAGACCCATGAACTGTGAACTAATGGCTATGGAGCCCCCATGGGACTGGACTAGGCCATTGGATAAGGGAGACAGCTGTTTAGCTTGAACTGTTTGGGGGGCATCCGGGCAGGAGGATTAGGATCCATCCCTGGTGCATGGGCAGGCTTTTGGAAGCCCGATGCCTGTGGTGTGGCACCTTGAGCAGCCTTGATGTGGCGAGGAGGGTCTTGGACCTGCCTCGGCTAGGTGTGCCGGGCTCTGCTGACTCCCCATGGGAGACTTTGATTTGGAAGATGTGGGGATGTCAGATGGCTTGGAGGAGGGGGATAGGTGATGGGAGGAGGGAGGAAGTGGGATCTGGGTGGTATATAGGATGAGTAGAAAATGTCTTAATTAAAAAATATTTTAAAAAATTAAAACATAAAATAGTGACATCACACACACAAAAAAACATGAGAGGCAAAGACCAAGAGTTTAATAATGAGAGGGACAAAAGAATATACATATCATCCAAAGTACCTTATGTGTGTGTGTGAACTTGTGAAATGATAAATATTAGAGAATATACTTCCAGCACCAATAGTGTTGGTATAACATGTTGGCATATGTATCATTATTATGGAGGCAGTGTGTGCCCTCTCAAAGCATGTGGAAGATATTCCTCAAGGAAATCTCTGTCCTTTGTCCTAGTTAGTAAGGAGGTTTTCCAGGCACCTGCATTCCTACTAAAAAGTAGACTTCATTAGCAAACACCCTGGTCTCCTAGAAATTCATACTGGACTTTATTTATTTAGTTAGTTTGTTAAGATCTCTTGTAACTCAGGCTGTCCTAGAATTAGCTAAGTAGCCAAGGATGACTTTGAACTCCTGCCTCCTCTGTCAACAATTGCTAGGTTACAGGTGTCTAGTACAATGCCCATAGGTTACAGGTGTTTACTACCATGCCCAGTGATGCATTAACAAATTAATAAATGGATATTTGATCTGGAAATGAAAAAAGAAAGAAAATAGTGACACCTACTATTTCATGTGTTAATTTTTTAAACATAGTTCTCTATTGATATTTTGTGAATTTCACATCATTTACCCCAAACATATCTGTGCCTCACCCTGGCAGCATCTCCCCAAAAGAACTCTCCTACAATTATGAATAATAACACAAAAAACAACGAAAGTACCACCTTGCTCCCCCATCTTTCCCACCTCTTTAAAAATTGGGAGCTTCTGTGTGTACACACATTTAAATGTTTTATTACATAGGTTTTAGACCCAAATATACCCTTTTGTTCAGTTGGGTTCTATTGTTCTGAAAATGCTTTGAACAGGCCAGTTAGAATAATTTCAGAGCAACATGAGCTTTGAAAATGTGAGCTTTAAAGAATTTGTATTTTTATTTATTTTTTTATTGTTTATTTTTAAGTTTTCCTTTGCAAGGGGAGATGCTGCAAGGGTGAAGGGCAGATATGGAGGGACAGGGAAATGAGTGGGATTGGGGTGCATGCTGTGAAATTCTAGAAGAATCAATAAAAATGTTTCAAAAAGCAATATGGTGGAGGCTGGAGACAAAGCTAGCAAGGAAGAAGACTGCCATAGGCCATACAGTTTGTTAATAATATAAGCCTCTGTGTGTTTACTTTGTTGGGGTCCCAGCAGCTGCTGGAATGCAGGTGGGAGAGATTAGTCTGGACTACTGGAGGCCTGGTGGGACTGTAGAAACCTTCCCACCCTGTTTAGTGGTAAAGAGAGCACCAACTGTTCACCCAGAAGACTGGGGTTTGATGCTCAGCACCCACATGGGAGCTCACACCCATCTACAACTCTACTTGTAAGGAGATGACACCCTTTCCTGGCCTCTGAGAGCACTTGGGTCACGTGGTGCATAAATATACGTAAGAGCAAACACCTATACACATATAAATAAATACATCTAGAAAATGCACTAAAATGATGAGGCTGTACATACTCTAGTCATTTATTTCTAGGAATTCTAGAGACAAATTGTGTTTCAGGTTAGTGGCTCATCTTGATGGCTTAAGCAAAAGTTAATACTAAGTGGCTGGTTCCAGATAATCACTGTGTGATGACTGATGTGGATACCTTCCCAGAAAACCACTAATAGGTAAGATCATCCTTCTTGAGTGTCTTAGGAAGTCCTCGAAGCAAGAGGTGTGGTGGATCTCATTGACTGGAATGACTAAATTTGTGTGCATCTCCCAGATGAGCTGTTGAAGACCATATCAAGCCATCATGTTTGTGTGGTCTTCTGATGTGATTCTCTGTGATATCCTGAGGCCAGATACTCTCTGGCAAAGTTATTAAACCTCTCCTCACTAGAGTCACTCATAATGGGCTAGAAAGAGCAGTTACCTCTTCTCTTTAGGAACAATCATATGGACAAATCTCTAATATGCCTATTACTTTGGCCATTAGCTTTGCAGCCTGCATCAAGCCAGTTAACAGACACATATTACTACACAAAAGCCATGTTTAAAAACTAGTTAAATTCATTCTGAGTGCAGTCTTAATTAGTGAAGGGATAAGTCAACAGGAGTTCTTCCTAAGGGCCACCAAGATATTGTAGAGTTACTGTGTCTCATGCCTTCACAAATTACAGTAGAATTTTCTAAACAAAATAAACTCAAGTTGAAATATAAGTAAAAATTTCATCTTTACCCCACAGTAAAACCAACACCAGAGTGTTTATTCAAACATCAGACAGCAAAGATAATAACATCAGCTGGCACATCAAAATGACTCAAGATGAGTACAAATAGCTGCCCTACTACAAACACAGAGTTAAAGATTAAACTACCTGCAGACAGATGCCAGGCCGGGCTATGGAGAAAAGTAAGCAAAGGGAGCCTGCTGCCGAACAAAATCAGAACTGTCCTGTCACATAAACAGCTGTCCAACAACAGGAAAAGCCTTCAGAAGGACAGGCCTTGCACACGCGCCATTGATACCAAGAGCAGAAAACAAACCAGCTCCATATGGCATGAGAGTAGGGACTGGAGAGAACAGCATCAAGATTAGCAACACAAGAAGCCAATAAGCAGAGGAAGACTGAAAACACCGTCTTCCTTTATAACAGGAGGAGCTTAGGTGGGAAAAGACAAAGGATAGCAACAAGAGAGGGGTGCTGTATTCAGCACCGATAGTGTTTATGAGCAAGTGACTTTCCCCCACTCCCAACACTGTGCCTTTTCTTAACAAACTGCCTCTTCTTCTGTTTCTATCCAGGAGTCCCTATGCCATTTCTTTGGCCTAGGATGTATGAGCCTGAAAGCTTCAGCAGGTGTCCTACAAAGTGATGCACAACTATTCCAGCTAGAACAGATTTGACCAGATCATGAATCCAAAGGACAGCATTGTGTTTCACAACTGAGCCCAAGTCAAAACCTCAAGAGAGTGATTCTTTTAGCTGCTCCCCCCCATTATATCTGAGGAAGACAGTGGAAGAAGGAGAGGGGGTGCAGAGGGAGAGAGTGTGGGCAGAGGTGGAGGGTAGGGGAAAGAATATGAGAAAGAAGGAGAAGAAATGAGAGGAAAGGGAAACGGTAAGTAAGGTGAGTCTTGGCCAGCCAATTCACAGAGAGCTGGAAAAAAAATGAGCCCTTCCCTGACCAGGAACTTGCCCTCTCCCTGCCAAGGCAACTCTGGAATTGTGGAAGCAGACTCTGCTTGATTTCCAGCCTTCTGATTAAGTCGGACCACCATGCTTATTTAATCATGTTTTTGCTTTCTGTTCCAGATGTGTAATTCTCCCTTGAGTCCCATTCATTCACTTAGCAGTTCCATCCCTCGGGACCTGGACACATTCTGTATCCAAACCTTAAACACAAAACCAAAACTTGACCACAGAGTTTGGTCTATTTATCTCTTTATGTAAATGGCTGAACAAATGTTCAAAATATGTGATAAATAGAAATGACCAAGTCAAATAATTGCTAAATATATGCAGTAACTAGAAAGTAGTGATCAGGGACCTAATAAAATGCCTACTGCATTTTCAATCTGCCTTTAGATGGCTATACAAATATATAGTCTGTCTGACATTAAAGCCTCAGGAGGCAAAATCATTTACAGAATGGATTCCATATACAAACTTCAGAAATTATCAGGAGAATATTTTAAAACCTGGAACTCCAACTATCATTTACAAAATCTAAATCATCCTGTTTCCTAGAACATGCAGTTAGGGACAGAACAGAGGGGACAAAGATAGGTTGAAGCTTCTAGAGAGGTCTAGAAAAGAAAAGGTGTGCACACCATTTTGAAGCCTGGCTGAGAGACATGAGATCTCCTGATGGCTTCTATCCAGAGGAAATGCACTGACAATGATTGTTGTGACTCAGTGTGAGGGCGATGGAAGTTAAACTGTCAAATGGCAAATATCCTCCTAAGATTCTTTGCCTCGCTGTGGCGATACAGAACACTGCAGGCATTGCTGACTAGATGATTGAAGGACCTCCACATCAGAGCCAGAGACGCTGTCCCTGGAAGAAGGAAGCCTTCAGCTTGGCATCCAACTTGACAATCAGCATCAATGGGACAGGGGCTGGGATGAGTTGGGAAGTCACAGGTAGGACCATTAGTTTTCTCCTGTATTGTGGGCTTCCTACTCTGCTCTTAACTCTCATTCTGGGAAAAGGACCTCCAACTCTTGTGAGGTAATGTGCCTAGATGGCTCTCCTCTGAACATACATTTCACTCCACCTTGATAATGTCTGTGGAGTAACTTGCTCTTTCCTTACACTTTCCTACTGATTCATCTATCTCCTTTATTGGGTAGAGACTCTCTAAAAAACTGAGACCTAAAATATCTCCAACCCCCTACAAAATCCCACAATAATAGCTGTGGTCAACTTTCTTGGAAGGAACATTAATGGTTCAGCCCTTAGAGGCCTGTCCTTTAGCCCCTAAGCATGGGCTTCAGATGTGCCAGGTACAGCAATGATAGCCATCCCATCCATATGAAGATATAAAGACTCCTGCTTTGCCTTATTACAGACTTTACATTTTACAAACTGAAGCTCAAGTGTGAATTCATCTCCTAGCTAGCCAGGTAATTACTTTGTTTTCTTTTCTTATTTAATTAACATTTTTCATTTATTTTACATACCAACCATTATTCCTCCCTGTGGTGTTATTGTGTTCCCCGAAATATTGTGTATTCCCTGAACTAAACTTATCTGGTGTCAGAGAACAGGACGGCCACAATATTAAACATGAGGATAGGCAGTGGTAGCACACGCCTTTAATCCTAGCTTTCGAGAGACAGAAATCCTTGTGGATCTCTGTGAGTTCAAGGCCACATTAGAAAGAGCCAGGCATGGTGACCCACGCCTTTAATCCCAGGGAGTGAAGGCAGAAAGCAGAAAGATAAATAAGGCGTGAGGACCAGGAGCTAAGCATTTGGCTGGTTAAGCTTATAGGGTTTGGAGCAGCAGAGATCCATTCTGGATGAGGACTCAGAAGCATCCAGTCTGAGGAAACAAGACCAGCTGAGGAACTGGCGAGGTGAGGTAGCTGTGGCTTGTTCTGCTTCTCTGATCTTCCAGCATTCACCCCAATAACTGGCCTCGGGTTTGATTTTATTAATAAGAACTTCTAACAATTCTGCTACATCTCCCCTTCCCCCCACATCTACTCCCTCCCCATCCACTCCCTCTGTCTCCTTTATGAAAGGGACAGACCTCCCATGGGCTTGAACAAAGCATGGCACATCAAGTTGAGGCAGGACCAAACTCCTCCCATTGCATCAAGCTGGGCAAGGTAATCCAGCATAGGGAACAGGTTCCTAAAAGCCAGCTATAGGCCAGGGACAGGTCCTGATATCACTGATCAGAGTCTTACAAAGAGACCAAGCTACACAACTTTCACACACATGCAGAAGGCCTAGATAGGTCTCATGCAGGCTCCCTAGCTGTCAGCCCAGAGTCCATGAGCTCCCCTGAAACCAGGTCAGCTGTCTTGGTGAGTCATGACCTTGACTCCCCCTAAGCCAGGTAATTTCTTAACGACTTTGTATTCACCAATGCTCACCTTGTCTTAGACCAGCGCTGGACATTAGTTGGGTAGCAGTCCTCAGGACTGAAACATTCCATCCCAAAGGGAAGCTCCTTAAGTCAGAAAGCCAACAACTCCAATGGTTTCAACAAGTCCTTGAGACTGACCGGATTCACTAGGCCCTCCCTCCCACAGTAAACTTCTGACAGTCACTCTGAGACATGCCAAGCTGCCTGAGAGAAGCAGGAACCAGCCAAGGAGCCTAAAAGAATCTGAGACCCGCTGAGCTACCTGAGGAGGTATCGATCAAATGGGGCACCTAGAAAGGACATTCTGCAACCTGCAGGCTGAGCAGTGGGCTCCAGGGTCCCAGCTTCTGTGAGCTGTTACCTGTGCTGGGGTGGGGTTTCGGTCATGTGTTATCAATGCTCCTGTAAGTAATTCTTCACCCATATTCCTGTAAGTAACCTCAATAGAACTCATTGGTTCACAAGTTAGACTTTGGGAGTATCTGTACTTTGGTCTCTCATGGGCTTTCTTTGTGGGGTGAGTCGATGTGTATGTGTTGTGTGTCTCCCCTGGAAGACCTTGTCACACAACATTCAAGTTATCCCTTGATTTCCCCATCAGATCTCTTCAGAGTGATCATGGCCCTTCCTTTATTTAGCAGATGAATTAGCATTTGAATCTCTAGCAATTGTCAGCTTCAAAGTGTGGGCTCTTTCCTTGTGCTTGCTTTTGTTTCTGCCAATCCTCTGCTTCTGCTTTCTTATACCAAGACAATCTATCTGGACCACTATGTCAATTTGCCTGTGTTACAACATCCCTCAACTGGAAACACTTTGTATCGACATACTTTTCTAACTTCCATTTTCATTGCATTCATAGAACATTTCTCTTTTAACTTATTTTTAATTGAAAATAATTTTTTCATACAATATATTCTGATCATGTCCCCTTTCCCACAACTCCTCCCAGATACTCATTATCTCCCCATTCACACAATCACACTTACTGTTTCTCTGTGCAAAATAAACAGGCAAACACAAAAGCAAACGAACCGGATTTTAAAATAACAAAGAGAAAGCACAAGAAACAGACACAGACAATGAAGAAAATAATTTTTCCCTTACAAATGAATGCCCTCTTGAGATAGCTTCTTGGTTAGGAATGGGAGATCATGTCCACTTCCCACTCTCCACACTGGGACCCTGTCTGGCATGAAACTTTGCAGGCCCTGTGCAGGCTTCCCCAGTCTCTGTGAGTTCATATGTGCATCAGTTCTGTTTTCTTGATGTCATACATCTCCTGGGGCTGGTACAATCTTCAACCACCTCTTCCACATAGCTACAAGAGCCTTGACAGGGAGGGTTGATGATGACCTCACAATTATGACTGGCAGTTTCAGATTCTCTCACTCTCTGCACATTGACCAGTTTGGGGTCTCTGTGTATCTACTGCAATAGTAAGCTTATCTGATGGTGAATGAGCAAGGCTCTGATCTATGGGTATAACAGAATGTCTTTAGGCGTCATTTTATTGCTACGTACCTTTAGCAGAACAGTAGCATTTGGTTTTCCCCTTGGTCCATGTCCTATCTAGTCTCCAGTCCTTGGTCACTCAAGCAGTGTGAGGCATGGATAATACTTTGTGGAGTGGACATCAATTCTAATCAGAGAGTTGTTGGTTGTCCCACAACCGTTGTGCCACTATTGCACCAACATATAATGCAAGCAGGTTACTGGTGTAGATTGCAGAGTTTAGATATGGGTTGGTGGTTACTTTTGTTCCCTGACAGCATGCAGAGTACCCTCCAGTAACATGAACACTGACCAGTATGGGTGAAGGCTCTAGTTAGTCACATGTTCAATGTCTCTGTGTTCAGTGGGATTATGTAAGCATTATCTTCTTCAATGGGGGCTTGTTATCAGATTGTGGAGAGCAACCAACAGCCTTGATAATAGCCTGGGTTTCTTTGCTTTCCCATGGAACCCCTTTGGTCAACAACTTAACTAGATGTAACCCATTCCTGGCACTGGAGGTTTCACTTGGTGAAAGATGACCAATGGAGGCTTTACCTCTTCCATTACTTAGTGACTCCATTAAAATGTCTTTCGTATATATATATACTAAACTTGTAGGCTTCAATATAATCCCTCAAATGAACATTAGTGCTAGTTTTCCCTCTTATACTCCAATTCATTCTGGTCCCCATTTAATCCTCCTGCCCCAATCTCATATCCTGTCTCTCCATAAATATGCAATCTATTTCCCTTTCCTTGGGATATTGGAAAGGTATCATTTGAAAAAAATTTATATGTCATTTATGTATTTCTGACAATTCTGATAAAGTTATACACCTCATCTCCTTTACAAAACCAGATTCAAAGCACAGGAGTCACCACCACTGTTGGTGAAAACCTTTGGAATTTCATCTCCAGATTCTCAGAGAGGAAATTCGTTATTCCCCTCATTGTGTTAGTGGTGATCATATTTTAGTCCTTGGAGCTTGCAGACTTAACAGGCACCTTTATTTTATCTTCTTTTGTTTGCAACCAGTACATCCTCAGGTGGTCTTGCAGAAACCTAAGTCCATCTGTCTCCATACACTTAGCTATTTTTCAAGGTCTGAAATTTAGCAAGAGTAAGAGACACTTCTGGCAGAAATAGCAGATGAACTCAGCCTAGCACCTGAATGATTGTAGGGTCTTAACTATTTTAGGGAATTGATAGGTCTATATTAGTGTATTAGAGCTAATTTGAAGATAATTATGAACTTGCTCCCATATCATCAGCACCTTACAAAACTAGGCACTGAAATGTTAGACTTGGATTTCTCCTAGGAAAAAACTGAGGATATGATCTTAAAATTAAAATTGCATCAGTCTCACTTGAATGTATAATTGTATGTGGCCACTGCATGTTTATTTCTAGCTGGTATTGAATGCATGAATTTAATATGTTCTGTGTGTCCTGTTGATAACTCAACTGTTATGGTTGACACTAGCTCCTGAAGCTCAGAATTTACCTCTGGTCTTTCTGGCCACTGAATCAATCTGGTTTGATAACAGAGATTCATATGTCAATTGAATGTGTAAATGATATTAATGTTGTTGAGGTTTTTGTTTTTTGTTTTATTGGTTTCTTTGGTTTTGTTTTTTGTTTTTTTGGTTTTTGTTTTTTGTTTTTTGTTTTTTTTTTTTGGTTTTTCGAGACAGGGTTTCTCTATATAGTTTTGCGCCTTTCCTGGAACTCACTTTATAGACCAGCCTGGCCTCAAATTCAGAGAGATCTGCCTGCCTCTGCCTTCTGAGTGCTGAGATTAAGGGAGTGGGCCACCACCACCTGGCAAGGTTGTTTTATGCTGTTCTACTTTGTTAAATACAGCTAACGGGATTGGGTATGGTTAAAATTTTGACTGAGGTGATCACATGGTATGAGTCAGCCAAAGAGATAACAGGTCTCAAAGGATACTTTTCATTTGGGATAAGATTTTTATATAATTCTTCTCCTGTCCTGAATGCAAGGGTTATGAAAGATAGAATTTAAAACAATGCAGGTTTAATGAGGTATTAAAACTGCTCCTCCATGCATTCATATACAAAAATGTATCTTGCTGTCTGTCAGACTTTGTAACATAGGAGTAATCCACGTGGTATTGATTTTAGTGACACTGAATTGTTTACCCTGTTGCAACTTTCCTTTGCCTTCTACAAATTATGGTTTTCTCTATGTCTTCATTCTTGAAATTAGAAAGGTGCTTTAGTTGAATATTGCCAGAACACACAGTTGAGAAATCTTAAACTTCTTTAAAAGGAAATTTTAGAGTTTTACAGAAAGTTAAGTAAACTGGATGTTTTTAAGAAACAGCTTTTAAAATGTTTAAATTTATTAGGCTATTGGATATTATAAAATTTATAACATATTTTATTATAATGTCTTTGTTAATATAAGATTATTGATAAATTGGCAAATAAAAACTAAAACTTAGGACCACAGATAAACATCAGAGACTGAGGTATTCATATCTTATGATGCAATAAAATGATGACCTATGCAGTCTAGTAAAAAGTCAAAATCATACAACAAAAACTAACAACTTGGAAACCCTGGCTCTCAGAATGCTCTCCTTGCTTCAGGTCTATTCAAGCTAACAGAGACTGATTTAAAGATGTTTGTCTACCCTCCTTGTTGTTTGCTAGCATTGTTAAGCCATAGCTATGTTGGCCAACTGAGTCATACAAGGAACTGTTAGGTTCTGTAATGGTACACTATATAAGGATCAGGGAAGTTCCCAGTCTCTTTGCAGACTATGTTCATAAGTCTTATCTTGATACTAAAAGAGCTTCAATTCAGAGATTATTAATTTATTATAAATTGTTAAAGATGATTAAGTCTTGAGATGTTCAGAACTATACTAGATTTGTCAGAGATTTGCTAAATATGGCATTTGAAATATTTAAACTTATATGATAGACAGAGACTCCCACATCCTGGCAGTGACCCCCAAAGTCGCCAAGTAGACAGTGGACCACTGGGCAAGCCTGCCCTAGTGCCTTGTCTGCTGCCAGGGTTTTGCCCAAATTGTAGACAAGCAGAACACTGGAGAGTTAATTGCCTCACTTTGCCTAGACAAAGTAAGGTCAGTCCCTCCCTTCCTCCTCCAAGAAAAGCCCCTCTTCTTCTGGGTGTGGCAGCCAAGGCTGTTGTCCAGGTACCCTTACACCCAACACCCTGCAGACCACAGGATCCTGGTACAACTGTCTGTGTAAAGGATTATGCATGAGTCTCTGTCATTCTGGTTGGTCCTTCTCAAATCTATGGTCACAATGTCAGCTAGGCTAACTGTAGATTTGTCAGCTAGGTAACAGCAGACAATCAGCTCGACCCCCAACCAAGGTTACAACCACCTTGGCAGTTCATTAGTTAGTTAAAGCTACTAGGTCTCTTGTTAATAAATACAAAGAGGTTTGCCTTGCTGACAGGCTTCATATTAAAGGAGAAACAGATTTGAGATGTAATTTTCCATAAAAGAATATGATTTGCAATGAATCTTCTCAGTAATAATTACTTGTGTCTCTAATAATTATGTGATTAGATGGAAAAAAGGGTTAAAATCTGTAAAAGTTTTGAACGTCTAAGAAAATATTTTAAGATACATAAAGGTGTGAGGATATGAAAGCTTAAGTAAGTTCCGAGGGTCTCAGAAAATGATTTAAGATGTATAAATGCAAGTTGTGAATGTATAATTAAGCAATTCAAGGTATGTGAAAATGGGAACTGTTTCAGATTTCTGTCCCCTTTCTATGCTAGTGTTACACTAAGATTTTACAAGTTCAGAGTTTTTGCACTGATAAATGGAGTTCTGATAAACTGATAGAGCACTGCCTACTCTATTCAGTTACCAGCTCCAGATTTTAAATTTCTGTTGGTTGTCTTGTAAGTATAGAGTTAAAGGTGCATATCATTGGGCTAAAACATATATAAAGATCTCTAGACATAGGAAAAATGTTCATGCTTCTTAATTCAAAACCATAGCCTTTGCTATGACTCCTAGGTGTAAATATGTTCCAGCTGTCTTACAGACACCTGCATGTCCCTGAGGAAAGAGTGCTGCTACTCCATTAACAAGTCTGGGCTGGGGGAGACCTGGTCAAGCCACTCTAGAAACTTGGGGAGGACATTAGAAGGTATAACCAACCCACTTCTTCTCCCTTACTCTGGTTGAAGTTCTCCATTTTTGTCTGGCTCAACCCTATTGTGGGACCAGTTATTCTCACTTGTATATTATTTCCTTCTAGCCCCTTGCCTTCTTTGCTTCCTCCAGAAAAGTATTTGCAAGTTCTCCTGGATGGCAGTCAACTGAACACTTCTTCACCCACACCTGCTGCTGAGCACAAGGCCACCTCTCTCTCTCTCTCTCTCTCTCTCTCTCTCTCTCTCTCTCTCTCTCTCTCTCTCTGTCTCTCTCTTTCATCTCCAACTACTATTACCTCTTTGGTAGCATCATGTCCTAATAATCAAGAATTCAAATACAGCTTATAGCCATATCATAATGCAGAAATGCATTAAATTCAACTTTAAAAGTCCCCATAGTCCATAATACTTTAAACCCTGTAAAAGTGCAGTATGTAGATGATATTTTACTCTGTAGCCCATCCTTACAGGTTAGCCAAACTAACACCTCTGCTCTCCTAAATTTCTTATCCAGCCAGTGTTATAGTGTCTCACCTTCCAAAGTCCTGCTGTCCACTCCTCAGGTCACCTATTTGGGTCTAACCATTACCCCAAACCACAAGGCTAATACTGTTGATAGAAAGCATCTAATCCAGTCTCTTGTAGTCCCCTCTACTAATCAGGAGATTCTGTCCCTTCTGGGAACAGTGGCTTCTTACAGTCTTGGGTTCTATCTTTTTCCCTCCTTGCTCACCCCTATATGAGGCAGCTCTGGGCGCCCTGCATGAACCCCTTTTTCATGCCATTACTAAACACTTCCAGGCTCTCTGTCAGGCACCAGCACCTCCCAGACCTAACTCATCTCTTCTCCCTCTATGTAACAGAAAGAGAGGGATATGCTCTTGGAGCCCCAGGACACCAGCTGAGACCCTCCTTTGCACCTGTAGCATACCTGTCCAAAAAAAAAAAAACTAGACCTTACCACTCAGGGGTGGGCACCTTGCATCTGTGCTTTAGCAGCTGCTGAGCTCCTTATTCGGGAATCAAAGAAGCCAAACTTTGGGTCATCCTTCTCTCACCATAGCCTGTGTCATCCCATAAAGGCTTACAAACTTTACCTCCTTCCAGAGTTTTCTCTCCAAGTGGTGTTACTGGAAGATGCCACACTTACTTTCCAGACTTGCCCACCCCTTAATATTTCAAACCTCCTTCCTTGACCTAACGCTGACTATTCTCCATCTCATTCCTGCACTGAAACCTTAGAGGAACTGTTACCTCACCCTTCACACATACAGGAGGGCACATTGCCTCATGCCACTTATACCTTGTACACAAATGGCAGCTCCTTTTTACATGAGAGGACCTGTAAAGCGGGTTATGCCATAGTGTCAGATACTGAGATAATAGAGGCACAGGCATTACCCACACACATTACTAACCAACAGGCTGAGCTGATAGCTCTCACTAAATGTTTATACAGACACCAAATATGATTTTCATATCCTCCTGTCCCACGCTGCTATCTGAAAAGAGCGTGCACCCCTTACAGCAAAGGGAGGATCCATATCTAACTCAGACCTAATAGTGGCCATGCTAAAAGCCTCCCATCTACCCAAGGCGATAGGAATTGTCCACTGCCGGTCTCATCAGACCTATAGCTCCATCATCACTAAGGGAAATAACCAGGATGACCAGGCAGCTAGGAGCGCAGCCCTCCAGGACCCAGACTCACAACACCCACCACAGGGAATCCATACAGTACAACCCACATCCTCATAGGCAACCCCTGATACTAGGCAAATTCTGTCCTCTTTACATCAGCTCTTTCACCCTAATAGTCTTACTCTGTCTCAATTAATAAAAGCCCATCTACAGCCCACTTCTGAGGACATACAGTTCTTAAGAACTATTACTGCCTCCTGTGAAATTTGTCAAAAGTCAGATCCTAATGCCAAATATCAGAGCCAACCTTTTCCCACCCACCAGGCTAAAGATTCCCTTCCAGGGACTAACTGGCAGTTTGATTTTACCCATATGCCCACTGTCAGATGAAGTAAATATCTCCTCATGATAGTGGACTCATTTTCGAATTGTGTGCAGGCATATCTGGTTTCTAATAAGTGGGCTCACAGACTTACGGATCTCCTTCCCTGGGAATTAATTCCTCGGTTTGGGATTCTTGCTACTCTCCAGTCTGATAACGATCCAGAGTTCACCTCCCTGATTACCCAGACATAACCAAAGGTTCTTAATATTCCTAGGCATTTTCAAATCCCATACCATCTTCAGTCCTCAGGGAAGAGGGAGCACACCAAACTGTCTTTAAAATCCATTCTTACTAAGATGCCACAGGAACTTCAACTTCACAGGGTAAAATTATTGCCATTAGCTCTTTTCAGGCTCTGGCATCTTCTCAGGTAGCCCCTTTCTATCTTGCCATTCAAACTCATGTATGGGAGACCAGCTCTAACCCAGGCTTCCTATCCAAACCTTCACCTCTCCCTGATTACCAATTAAGTCCCCTACTCTATCATCTTTGTTCTCTCCTGTGGAACTTTGCAGACCATTCCTTACCTCATTCATGTGATAACCCATGCCCGCCCCCAATACACACTGGGGATCAAGACTTTCTTTCCCCTCTAGGCCAGTGCCACACTCCCCTTACCCCTAAATATCAGGGATCCATCAAGGTAATTCTTGTAACACCAACTTCTACTAAGCTCAAGGGCTTTGCCCACTGGATTTACCTGTCTCATCTAAAGCCTTTTATCTCACTTCCACCAAAGAAAAATCTCTCTTCATACTCAGTGACACAGACAGGGCCCTGCACCCTCAAGTAACAGAGGATACCATTATCAACTGCCTTGTCAGAAATTCTAGAAGAATGAGGTTTCACCCCATAAGTTTTTCCTACCTGGTTCTCTCTCCTGTCTCTACTAACCATATTCTGCTTCATCAGTTTCCCTATGTATCTCTGATAATATATTCAAACTTCTAATTAAATTCTCAGCGAATTGTTACTGGACCACTACAGATCCAGGGGCTTTGGACATCAAATATACCCAGGCAGTAAGGAACAGTAACAGTCCAAAAGTATTTATACCCCGAGATACTGCAAAAAACAGACTTTAATACAACAGTTTTTTTTTACCATTAAATGCCCTCAGAAATTGATCACTTGTATGGATGCTAAACTAATAAAGAAAACAGGTGCCTTGAGGTTTGTCTCAGAGAAGGCTTATCTAAGGTGAAAATTAAGAGCTCTCTCTCTCTCTCTCTCTCTCTCTCTCTATATATATATATATATATATATATGATAGCAGAGTACTAACCATTATAATATCATGGCTGCCAGCTTAAAATTTTAAATTTCCTGTGACTGCTACATAATGTGTTTAAAAATTTTTCTGAGCTCCAGAGCCAGCTTGAATCCACCTGAACATATCATCCACTTCAGATAAGTATAATTCAAACATTCCTAGTCCCAGGACCCCGTCCTTCACCCTGGGCCCCCTGGAAAAACCCCCAAGGTAAAATTTTTTCTAAATTTCCTCTTCTGCCTCACCAGCAACTTGTCAATCCCAGTCTCAGAACCCAGAGCAGTGGAAGGCGATGGGCAATTCCCAAAGCAGCAGAGGACAATCCACTACCTCAGGATATCTGGCTACCCTCAAAAGCTCCCTTCTTTACCCTCAAAAGTCAGCCAATGCCCAGTAAGTCAGCTGGAAGTGGTTTCAGGAGACCAGATACCCCCATTACTACTCACCCTCCATTTTTTTTATAAAACAAAGAGTCTGCAATGTTAGAATTCCTAGCCACTCCCCCAGCTACATGACCATGCATGTGCTCTCCAGTAGTCAGGCAAGATGCTTAGTCAACACAGGGCCTTATGTCCTAAGTAATCCATGAACTGCATGTTCAGGTAGTCTGTGTTTAGCATAATTACATAATCTATGCACATGTATGGCGTAGCTACATAGACCCATATGGGCATGTGCAGGGGGAAAACCTATAAAAGCAGGTTCCACCTATTTCCTCTTTTCTCTTCCTTCACAGTCATTCCATAGGCCTATGCACACCCCCTCTCTATTCCCTTAGTAAACTCTTATAGTGGGTTTTGTTCTACCTCATGGCTTTTCTCAAATGGTAAACAATGCCACTTAATAAATAACAAGAATACTCAGAAGCCAAGCAGCCTGACTGTCATGATGTGCCTGCATTTTCTCCTAAAACTAAGACACCAAGTATTCAAGTCTATGAGCCTTTGGGGGTCATTCTAATTCAAACTACAATGACACTATTCCTCTCAGATCTATCATTCTTCTCTAAACCCCCAACTTTGTGGGTTTTTTCAACAACTGAGTCCAATTTATGCTGTCCATATATTCCTGGATGTGTGGGCTTCCACTGGAACCTGAACATGGTGGACTTACCAGGGCCAATAGTCTTTTTGTTAATACAATATATTTTGATCGTATTATTTTCCCCTCCCCCAAATTCTCATAGATCTTCCCCACCTCCACACCCAGGCAACTTCATGTCTTCTCTCAAAAAAAAAAAAAAAACAGAACAGGTAAACAAAAAGTGAAAAACAAAACAGATGAACAAAGAATGGAACTTAAGCCTACCTCATCCTTTTCATGCTAGGATTTTGTCTGCATTGTGCTTGCATGGCACTTGTGCATGTTATCATAGTAACTGTCGGTTCATATGTGCAGCTGCGCTGATGTGTCTGGAAGATGTGGTAATATTGTGTTCCCCAAAATATTGTACACCCTAATAAACTTATCTGGGGACAGAGAACAGAACAGCCACTAGATATGGAGGCCAGAAAATGGTGGCACACACGCCTTTAATCCTATCACTTGGGAGGCAGAGATCCATCTGGATCTCTGTGAGTTTAAAGCCATACTGGAAACAGCCAGGCATGGTCACTCATGCCTTTAATCCCAGAAAGTGAGCCTTTAATCCCAGGAAGTGATGGCAGAAAGCAGAAAAGTATATAAGGCATGAGGACCAGGAACTAGAGCTGGTTAAGCTTTTAGGCTTTTGAGAAGCAGTTCAGCTGAGATCCATTTGTATATGGATTCAGAGGCTTCCAGTCTGAGGAAACAGGATTGGCTGAGGAACTGCCAAGGTGAGGTGGCTGTGGCTTGTTCTGCTTCTCTGATCTTCCAGCATCCACCCCAATACTGGCTCCAGGTTGATTTTATTAATAAGAACTTTTAAGATTCCTGCTACAGGAAAAAAAAAACTGTTTCCTTGTATTAATCAAAGGACTCTCACTCTTATAGTCTTTTTGTCCCCTCTCCTGCAATTATCTGTGACCTTTGTGAGTAAAAAGTTTAAGTCAATGCCTGATGTTAAATGGAATAAACAGAGTGGTGACCTCAGAGCAAGAACCTGTCCAGCTAAACTTCCAACTTGTGGAAAGCAATTAAAGAAAAGCTTAAGCAGTGAAAGAAACCATGAACATCACCAATCTGATGCAAATGTAGTTGGACAAGGGGGAAGGCTTCCAGCCCTATCAGGCATCAGAACATGGCAATGTTCTCCATCATGACGGTAATGGAAGAAACTTCTGAAACTGTAAGCAAGCCCCCAGGTAAATCATTTCCTTTTTAGTTGTCTTGGTCATGGTTTTGCTTCAGAGAAATATATCAGTGACTACATACATGTAAAACATCATATTATGGGGGCTAAAAGGATAGTTCAGTCAATAATTCACTTGCCACAAAAGCATGAAGACCCGAGTTAGAGAACACACACACACACACACACACACACACACACACACACACACACTCAAATTTAAATATGATACACAATATACACATACATACAAATCAAAAGGCATGGCATTGCATGACAAATACACACATTAAAACATCTAAGAAATGAAAGTAAGGTTTTGTTACAGAAATAATAAACTATATTATAGTAAGAAAACACTAAACCCAACATAAATAATTTGAATATTAGATAAAACATAGCAATTTTTTAAAGATACAAGCATACCCAGTAAAGAACAGAAATTTCGATTAGCCTTGAAGCAATTAAAATATTAAATTAATAGTTGAAATTTTTTTCAAATGCAATAATGATAATCTCCAGGTCCATAGTAATGAAGTTGTAAATTCCAACAAAACTTAAAGATGAAGTAAATCTAGTCTACAGAACATTTTCAAGGATATAAATATGACCAGTTTCCTATTTTATTTTATGGTACTAAACTCTTTGTGACAAAACTGTCAGAAGAAAAACTAGACCAGGATTCTAAATTTCAGCTGCCAACTCCCCAGGTCACCTATTTGGGTCTAACTATTACTCCAACCCACAAGGCTATTACTGTAGACAGAAAAGGTCTAATCCAGTCTCTTACAGTCCATTCTACTAAACAGGAGATTCTGTCTTTCCTAGGAATAGCTGGCTTCCTACAGTCTTGGGTTCCATAATTTTCTCTCCTTGCTCGCCCCTTATATGAGGCAGCTCAGGGCTCGCCACAGAGCCCCTCCTCCATCCTGTCACTAAACCTTTTCAGAAGCTCCAACAGAAGCTTTTCTTCAGGCCCCATCCAGACTTAACCCGTCCCTTCTCCCTCTATGTAGCAGAGAAGGAGGGATATGCCCTGAGAACTCTAGGGCATCAGATGGGACCCTCCTTTGCACCTGTAGCCTATCTGTCAAAGAAGTTAGACCTTGCCAGTCAGGGTTGGGCACCTTGTTCCCGTGTCTTAGCAGCTACAGAGCTCCTTATTCAGGAATCAAAGAAGCTAAGCTTTGGGTCACCCATTACTGTCTTATCTCACAATAACCTGTCCCAGCTCTTAACTTATAAAGGCTTACAAACTTTAACTCCTTCCCAGGTTCTTCCTCTGCTGGTGATATTACTAGAGGATGCCACACTTACTTTCCAGACTTGTCCACCTCTTAATATTTCAAGCCTCCTCCCTCAACCTAATGCTGACTATTCTCCTTCTCATTCCTGCACTGAAATCTTAGAGGAACTGTTACCTCACCCTTCACACATACAGGAAGGCATACTGCCTCAGGCTACTTATACCTGGTACACAGATGGCAGCTCCTTTTTAAATGAAGGGACCTGTAAAGGGGGTTATGCCATAGTGTCAGATACTGAGATAATAAAGGCACAGGCATTACCCACACACACCACTAACCACCAAGCTGAGCTGATAGCTCTCACCTGTGCCTTCCAATTGGCACAGGGACAATCTCTAAATGTTTACACAGACTCCAAATATGCTTTTTATATTCTCCTGTCCCATGTTGCTATTTGGAGGGAGTGTGGCCTTCTCACAACAAAAGGGGGATCCATATCTAACTCAGGCCAAATCATGGCCATGCTAGAGTCTTCCCACCTCCCCAAGGCTATAGGAATTGTCCACTGCTGGTCTCATCAGACCAATAGCTCTATTATCTCTAGGGGAAACAACCTGGCTGACCAGGCAACCAGGACAGCGCCCCTCCAGGGCCAAGTCTCACCTCACCCACCACAGGGAATCCATACAGACCAGCTTACACCCTCACAGGGAACTTCTGACACTAGGCAAATTCTCTCCTATCTACACCAGCTCTTTCATCCTAATAATCTTACTCTGTCTCAATTTGTAAAAGCCCACCTACAGCCCATCTCTGAGGACTTACAGTTCTTAAGATCTATTACTGCCTCTTGTGAGATCTGCCAAAAAACAGATCACAATACCAAGTACAGGAGTCAGCCTTTCCCACCCACCAGGCTAGAGGTTCCCTTCCAGGGACTGACTGGCAGCTCGATTTTACCCATATGCCCACCTTCAGGAAAGTTAAATATCTCCTCGTGATGGTGGACTCATTTTCAAATTAGGTGGAGGCATATCTGTTTTCTAATAAGCTGGCTCAGACAGTTGCAGGTCTCCTTCTCAGAGAAATTATTCCTCGGTTTGGGGTTCCTGCTTCTCTTCATTCTGACAATGGTCCGGAGTTCACCTCTCAGATTTCTCAGACACTAGCTAAGGCTCTTAACATCCCTTGGCATTTTCATATCCCATACCGTCCTCAATCCTCAGGAAAGGTGGAACATACCAACCGGTCTTTAAAAACCATTCTTACTAAGATTTCACAGGAACTTCACCTCGACTGGGTAAGATTGTTGCCTCTACCTCATCTCAGGCTCAGGGTTCTTTCTAAAAAGCCTCTTTCAATTTCTCCATTTGTACTAATGTATAGAAGGCCAGGTCCAACACCAGGTATTTTACCCAACCCTCCAACTGTTCCAGATAGTCTCTTAACTCCTCTCTTATGTCACCTAAGGTCTATTCTGTGGAGCTATGCAGACTGGTCATTACCCCAGCTGTGTGACAATCATTGTCCACCTCCAATCCACACTGGGGATCAAGTTCTCTTTCTTCCAAGCCAGAGCCCTTCACCCCTTTCCCCTAGATGGCAGGGACCCTTCAAGGTAATTCTTGTGACTCCTACAGCTGATAAACTCGAGGGCTTTCCTCACTGGGTCCACCTGTCTCATCTAAAACCTTTTATCTCACCTCCATCCCAGAAAAATCTCTCCTCATATACAGTAAAACTAACAGGGCCTTGTACTCTCAAGCTCCAGAGGACATCAGGATCCCCTTCCTTCTCCAACTGGGGACACACAGAGCCGGAGGCAAAAGGACCATCAGAAATATCCAGGCGGTGGGGAAAAATGTAATATAACAGTTTATCCATGTTCAATACTCAGCAACTAATCACCTGAGTTTCCTAAATGCTAAACTAATAAAAGGAAGAGCTGCCTTAAATAAACTACCTCTAATAAGG